>NC_045954.1:22441689-22680936 GCF_004382195.2 Drosophila sechellia
TATAAGTTATGAACCCTCTTCTTGCGCTCTTCGTCAGGTCTCACCAGCGCTCGGCTCTCGTGTTTTCGGGCCCCGTCAGCAGGCGACTCGGGGCCTGTCTAGTAACATGTTTGTGTAAGTTACGAACCCTCTTCTTGCGCCCTTCGTCAGGTCTCACCAGCGCTCGGCTCTCGTGTTTTCGGGCCCCGTCAGCAGGCGACTCGGGGCCTGTCTAGTAACATGTTCGTGTAAGTTACGAACCCTCTTCTTGCGCTCTTCGTCAGGACTCACCAGCGCTCGGCTCTCGTGTTTTCGGGCCCGTCAGCAGGCGACTCGGGGCCTGTCTAGTAACATGTTTGTGTATGTGTGCATTCGGAACAAGTGCCGTTGGTCGCACTCAGGGTGGTGTAGAGGGGTCAACGGGGGAAGCGTATATAAAAGCAGCGGGGCGGGAGAAGAAGAGGTCAGTCTCGAACGGACACATAACGGAACCGCTAGCAGATCGCGAACTGAATCTTAAAATAAAGCTAATCGTAAACTCGAACCCTCTTAACTATCTTGACTATTATTTGGAGAACCACAGCATGTTGGTTGTCATATCAAGGTGAGGTATGCGGCAGCGAGTGCCGAGAACCCTGATGCAAGTGCAACTTGCGTTAACTGGCGCCCAAGCAGGGACCGGCAATGTCCGGCCGATAAAGTGATACGAAAAAATTGTGGAAATTTGTGCGTAAAAATAGTGGTGGTGTGCATAAGTCAGATTAAGATCTGAAATCCATAAAAGAAAAAGAAGTGTTGCGTGAGCTGTGTATAAAATGATAAAATAGCAATTACCCGCTGCCGGGGGGAACTACGCCCATCCCGGGGCGCAACAAATATTGCATAATTCAATAAAAGGTGTAAAATTTCTAAAATAAAAATGTAAACCTATGTTGCGCCAAGACCTAATTTAAATTAATAAAACAACGACCCGCTACCGGAGGACGCCACGTCGTCCATGCCGAGCGCAAAAGTTGTACGATACCTATAACATAATTAAAACACGATCAACCCACTGCGGCGGTACGGCTTGTGGGAAAATTTTTTTTCTCCTTGCCAATTCGCGAGTGCAAAAGATTGTGTATAATAAACCAATAATTAACCATTGCAGCAGTTTACCTGCGGCAGTACGAGTAATATGAGCGCCCAGAGTGATAAGGTGGTGTGTGGCAGCTTGTTGGATACGTTAAGTGGTGTGGAATGCACCCAAAAAAAACCGCCCAACAAGTTGTGTGGCGGCCGTACCTTAGTAGGCAACCAGCCAAAAGGGATACTACGGAACCACCGTGCCCAGTGCCGAAATAAATTAGAGGTCATCAATAAAAAACTGTAACAGCACGCACGCAAGGAAAAAATATTGCAAAATGCAATAGCGCACAAAAATTGTATAAACACATGCACAACACCACAATTCAAAGGAAAACAAGTATAGTACAATTTCCCCAATTTCCCGAAACGAAATGAATAAAATACAAATTCTCTACAATACACTAATTCACCTTTTCCCAATAGAATATTCATGCTGTAGGGGTACAACCTAAACGACGAAAACTAATAAAGAGCATACAAGGGTGAGTGAAATATTTCATTAAACTTTATTGCCATATTTGCTAAATTTAGAGAAATAAAGAAAAAGCAAAGAAGAACAGATATTCTTTTTTATCGGGTTAAAACCGTTGTCTCACATTTCCGTAAAGTAATAACGAATTCTGTTACCTTGAAAACTTCCTGCATCTTTCCAACGCAAACTAAAAATCAAAATGGAAGAGACCCTGCGTGCTCTTAGCGAGTCCCTCAATGCCCTGACCAACGTGGTGACAGGCATTAAGGAAGATATTAAGAAAAATAATGATAGGTTGGCTATTTTAGAACAGGAGCGCGGGAACGCTGACCCTACGGTCGACCAACCGCAACCCCTGGTGCGCGCACGCACCGAGTATGAGCTGAGAGAGATATCGGTCCTCCCTGACTGCGTCAAAGAACTGCAGGCGTTCGAAGGACGGCAGGAGGCTTACCTGTCTTGGATAAACAGGGCACAGTCAATACTGACCGACTATGACTTGATTAAAACCAGACCCCTGTATAGCGCAATTGTCTTGCATATTAGACAGAAAATAAGGGGACACGCCGACATGGCCTTGGCGGCCTATGGCGTCCAAGACGACGATTGGGACGACATAAAACGAGTCTTGGCGCTGCATTACGCAGACAAACGAGACTTACGTACGCTTGAGCATGAGCTCGGCGCTATGTCCCAAGGTTCTAGACCACTAGATAGGTTCTATATGCACGTTAATGGCCACCTCTCGTTGATCTTAAATAACTTGAAGGCCAGAAACCACCCTCGTGAAGTAGTCAACGCTTTGATAGAAACCTATAGAGACAAGGCTTTGGATGTTTTTATCCGAGGAGTGGGGGGAGATTGTTCCAAACACTTACTTGTCCGCAGCCCGAAGAATCTACCAGAGGCTTACTCTTTTTGTATGGGATTGCAGAATGTAATGTCAAGAAATTTCACAGCTCAGAACTATCAACCGTCAGGTGCCCCAAGATTCTCAGGCCCATATCAACATCAGGCCAGGCCACCGTTCCGAACCCCTTTTTCTCCTGGTTCAGGCAGATTTTCGCAAAACTCCTACAGAACTCAGGGTCCTAGACAGGCCATAAAAATGGAATCCAATCGGTCGGGTCAATCTTACCAATCAGGATACAGTGGTCGCCAGGAAGAAGGCTCCGGTATTAAGAGAATGTCCGAAGGAAACAACCGATTCCGAAAGGCACAAAGATTGTACCACATGGAATTGGCACCACCCCCGCTAGCCCCGGCGGCTAGTGGAGATAACCAAGGACGTTCACACGAGGGTTACTATGATGACGAGTCTCAAGTTGTCGAGAGAAGCAACAATTATCCTCCGCAGAAAAACGTGGAAGGAGCTACAGATGCTCCACATAACAAATTTTTATGACATATGGCAAATTTTATGACCAACGCCTCTCCAGTGTACCGTACTTAGAGTATGCTACGGAGAGGGGAGAAAGGCTGAAGTTTTTGATCGACACGGGGGCGAACAAAAACTTTATTAGCCGAAGACTTGCAGCCGGGTGTACCACAGTCCGTAAACCCTTCTCCGTACTGTCCGCTGCGGGTAACATCATGATAACGCACCGCCTAGTTGGTAAATTCTTCAAACCACTAGGGAACGACTCGGATATTACCTTTTTCGTACTACCGAATTTACATTCCTTTGATGGTATCATTGGCGACGATACTCTCAAAGACTTAAAAGCCATAGTGGATAGGAAAAACAATTGTTTGATAATAACCCCAGGAATTAAAATCCCTCTTTTGGCGAGAGCTTCAATAAACGTTAACCCGCTACTCGCCGCCGAACACCCAGATGGTACACAAGAAATTATGAATTCCCTTCTCGGGGAATTTCCCCGCATCTTCGAGCCCCCTTACCTGGAATGTCCGTGGAGACGGCCGTAAAGGCTGAAATCCGGACAAACACACAAGACCCGATCTATGCTAAAAGTTATCCTTACCCAGTCAACATGCGCGGAGAAGTCGAACGTCAAATCGATGAACTGCTGCAGGACGGTATAATTCGACCCTCTAATAGCCCTTACAATTCCCCTATCTGGATAGTCCCGAAGAAACCTAAACCAAACGGAGAAAAACAATATCGCATGGTAGTCGATTTCAAGCGGTTAAATACCGTCACCATACCCGACACTTACCCCATCCCAGATATAAACGCTACGCTAGCCAGCCTTGGCAATGCCAAATACTTTACCACCCTAGATTTGACTTCTGGATTCCATCAAATCCACATGAAGGAAAGCGACATTCCAAAGACAGAATTCTCTACTCTAAATGGAAAGTACGAGTTCCTCCGTCTACCATTCGGTTTGAAGAATGCACCTGCAATCTTCCAAAGAATGATCGATGATGTTTTGCGCGAGCATATTGGCAAGGTCTGCTACGTTTATATTGACGATATCATCGTCTTCAGTGAAGATTATGACACACACTGGAAAAATCTCCGATTGGTATTAGCGAGTTTATCAAAAGCTAACCTCCAAGTGAACCTTGAGAAGTCGCATTTTTTAGACACGCAGGTAGAATTTTTAGGATATATCGTCACGGCCGATGGCATTAAGGCAGATCCGAAAAAGGTCAGAGCGATTAGCGAAATGCCTCCTCCGACCTCTGTTAAGGAGTTAAAAAGATTTCTAGGCATGACCTCGTACTACAGGAAGTTCATTCAGGACTATGCGAAGGTAGCAAAGCCCCTTACAAACTTGACGCGTGGATTGTACGCTAATATAAAGTCTTCACAATCAAGCAAAGTGCCAATTACATTAGACGAGACGGCTCTACAGTCTTTTAATGATTTAAAATCAATTCTCTGTTCTTCTGAAATACTGGCGTTCCCATGTTTCACTAAACCTTTCCATCTAACCACGGACGCTTCTAACTGGGCCATCGGAGCTGTCCTCTCACAGGACGACCAGGGTAGAGATAGGCCGATAGCGTACATTTCCCGTTCATTAAATAAGACGGAGGAAAACTACGCTACTATCGAAAAGGAAATGCTCGCGATAATTTGGTCATTGGACAATCTTCGGGCTTACTTATATGCCGCTGGTACTATTAAAGTATATACTGACCATCAACCTCTAACGTTTGCCCTAGGCAACAGAAATTTCAATGCGAAGCTAAAACGCTGGAAGGCTCGTATAGAGGAATACAACTGCGAACTCATCTACAAGCCTGGGAAATCTAATGTGGTGGCTGACGCGCTTTCACGCATTCCGCCTCAGCTTAACCAGTTGAGTACCGATTTAGATGCTAATCCCGAGGATGACATGCAGTCTTTGGCTACTGCCCATAGCGCTTCACATGACAGTTCACGATTGATTCCCCACGTTGAATCTCCAATCAACGTTTTCAAGAATCAACTCATTTTTGACACAACCAGGTCAGAATACTTATGCGAGCACCCGTTCCCAGGTTATACTCGCCATCTGATTCCTCTCAAAGACGGATCACTTGCCGATTTAACCAACTCGTTACAATCGTGTCTACGACCTGTAATAATTAACGGCGTCAAAATCCCGGAAGCACATTTGCAACGCTTTCAGTCCATCTGCTTAGCGAATTTTCTTTTATACAAAATTCGGATAACGCAGCGCCTAGTGGCGGACGTGTCTGGCGCAGAGGAAATTTGTGAAATAATTGAAAAAGAACACCGTAGAGCACATAGGGGCCCTACGGAGATTCGTCTCCAACTTTTAGAAAAATATTATTTCCCGCGGATGTCCAGTACGATCCGTCTGCAAACTTCCTCATGTCAGTGTTGCAAACTCTACAAGTACGAGAGACACCCTAACAAACCAAACCTACAACCTACGCCAATTCCTAACTACCCATGTGAAATACTTCACATCGACATTTTTGCGCTCGAAAAAAGGTTATACCTAAGTTTGCCAAACTTTTCCATCTGCAGTCAAAAGCATCTGTGCATTTGCGAGAAACTTTGGTGGAGGCCCTACATTACTTCACCGCCCCTAAGGTCTTGGTTTCGGATAACGAGCGAGGGTTGTTATGCCCCACAGTGCTCAACTATCTTCGGTCTCTAGATATCGATCTGTATTATGCTCCAACCCAGAAGAGCGAAGTAAATGGTCAAGTCGAGAGATTCCACTCTACGTTCCTAGAAATTTATCGTTGCCTTAAAGATGAGCTCCCCCCTACCTTCAAACCCGTTGAGCTGGTACACATAGCAGTGGACCGCTACAACACTTCCGTTCACTCGGTAACGAATCGAAAACCAGCAGACGTTTTTTTCGACCGCTCGTCAAGGGTAAACTATCAGGGTCTGACAGATTTCCGGCGGCAGACTTTAGAGGACATCAAGGGCTTAATTGAGTATAAGCAAATTAGAGGTAATATGGCTCGGAATAAAAATAGGGACGAGCCAAAGTCTTATGGGCCGGGAGATGAAGTTTTTGTTGCAAATAAGCAAATAAAAACAAAGGGAAAAGCGAGGTTCAGATGCGAAAAGGTACAGGAAGACAACAAGGTAACAGTTAAAACCAGATCAGGAAAAATTTTCCACAAATCTGATCTAAGAAATTGAGACGTGGTTTTCACATTTAAAAAAGAAACGCGAAAAAGAATAACGAAAGTAATAAAAGTAAGTTGTGGCAGCTAATGAAATATTCCACCCATGCATACCCTATATAAAAAAAAACATTAATAAAAAAAAAAAAAAAAAAAAAAAAAAAAAATGAGTTAAGAAATACAAAAAGAAATACAAAAAAAAATATAAAAAATAATATAAAAAAATACAGATTATAAGAAATAAGAAATATAAAAAAATAAAAATATAAGTACACAAAATGTACCGTACCCCCACACACTACGTAGTCTTAGAACAACTTAGACGACCAGATATTTACGAATTGTCTTTTTGTAAGCTGGATTTCTGCATGCGGCGCAAATCCCGCTCACTGGACTGGCTGGGGTCGGCTTGGAAATGGGTAGCTGGATCTCCAGATGCTGCTGATTGGAACGCCGTCTTGGCCGCGCAAGCGACGGCTTCGAGGAACTGCAAAAACTGGAGGAGGCTAGCTGTATCCCTCGGCTACTGAAGGGCGGCCAGGCCAAATGCTCATATCAAAGAAGTAACCAACGAGTGGTTAAGCAAGTCGACGATGGAATGCTCCTCCTGACCAACTTCAACGGAACTCTAAGAACGGCTGCAAAGAACTACGACCTGATCGGCTCCTTTATCATCCAATTCGACAATGAGACGATAATGGTCAACGGTCAAAACTATTCCAGTTACTCGGTCAGTCATCTAATGGCGATGCCGGCCGTGTTGAGCCACATTACGGCCAGCAACTTTCAACTTTCTCTGGAATACGTCCACGACGTGAGCATGAAGAATTTGGAAAAGATGTCCAACATGGCGAGTGAGCTACTAGCCTCTCTTCTCACCGAGGCGGCACTCGCAATCTGCATATTCCTAGGCTTTTATTTCCTATGGAAGAAGCTGATGTCCACCAAAGGCATGCCCGATGTCCGCGAGATTGCCGCAAACTTAGAAGCATTGGGCCAAACCGAGCTGAACAAGGCTCACTAATCTGCGGGACGCAGATCTTGAGGGGGGAGGAGTTATGAACCCTCTTCTTGCGCTCTTCGTCAGGTCTCACCAGCGCTCGGCTCTCGTGTTTTCGGGCCCCGTCAGCAGGCGACTCGGGGCCTGTCTAGTAACATGTTTGTGTATGTGTGCATTCGGAACAAGTGCCGTTGGTCGCACTCAGGGTGGTGTAGAGGGGTCAACGGGGGAAGCGTATATAAAAGCAGCGGGGCGGGAGAAGAAGAGGTCAGTCTCGAACGGACACATAACGGAACCGCTAGCAGATCGCGAACTGAATCTTAAAATAAAGCTAATCGTAAACTCGAACCCTCTTAACTATCTTGACTATTATTTGGAGAACCACAGCATGTTGGTTGTCATATCAAGGTGAGGTATGCGGCAGCGAGTGCCGAGAACCCTGATGCAAGTGCAACTTGCGTTAACTTATATCTCTTACATGATGATACTTAATGTCAATGTGTTTGCTTCTTGCATGGAACCTAAGATTTTTAAATAAGCATTGCGAACTTTGGTTGTCGCTATTAATCTGCACAGTCTTGATATCTCCGAAACCCATTTCGGCAACCAGCTTCCTGATATAGACCGCCTCTTTGGCAGCCGAGGAGAGAGCTATATATTCGGCCTCTGTGCTGCTCAGAGCTACAATACTTCCAGTTTCACTCTCTCTCTCAATTTCCATGCCAAGGAAATGTTCAAGATCGCCGCCGTGGACCACGTCAAACTTCTTGGAGATAAGCAACTTGATCTCGTTTAGGTAATCTTTGTTGGAGCTCGCTATGATCAAGTCATCCACATACACCACAATTAGACCCAGATTGTCATCAACTTTTCGCACGTACAAACAAGGTTCACTAGGACAAGGAGTGAAACCAATCTCCAATAGCACGGCATTCAGTCTCTCGTTCCATTCGCGTCCACTCTGTTTAAGGCCGTACAGTGATTTGTGGAGTCTCAGAACGCGTCTCGGAAACTGCTCATCTATAAAACCTTCAGGTTGCCTCATGTACACCACATCATGTACTTCGCTATTTAGGTACGCTGAAGAAACGTCCATGTGGTGCATGAACATGCCATGTTCAACTGCCGATGCGATGACCAATCTTATTGTGGAGTACCTGGCAACGGGAGAAAAAGTTTCGAAATAATTAATACCCTGGCGCTGTGCGCACCCTTTGGCCACCAGTCTCGATTTGAAGCGTTCGATGTGGCCATTCTTGTCTCGTTTTAACGCAAAGACCCATCTGCAACCAATAGTCTTCTCGCCTTTCCGTAGGTCAACCAGTGACCAAGTTTTGTTTGCTCGCAGGCCATCCATCTCCTTCTGAACAGAAGCTTTCCATTTATCGCTGTGATCACCGTTCATAGCTTCTTCAAAACTTCCAGGTACAGCAATGTCCTCAGTCGTCAGGAAATTCAGCATCTGGTATTCTTTGCGAGGTCGTCCTGGGAGACCAGATCGCACTAGCTTCGGTCGTCCCGGAGCTCTTTGTTCTTCTTTTTCTGCAAGCTGCGCGTTTTTCGGATCCACGTCTTCTGGCTCTTGTTCAATACTTGCTCGTTCGTCATCGCCTGCCTCAGGCTCCACATTAGGAGGATTATTGGACAACTCACCAACCACAAGCGTAGATTTGCCTTGGAGTTCAACCAATTTTAACTCCGTTTCACCAGGCAAACCACTTCTGCCCAAGTCATCTTCGAAAAACATGACGTCCCGCGCTTCGATCATCTTCCTCTTCTCATGGCTATACAGTCGATACGCCTTTGCCGTTTCGGAGTAGCCAACCAGTATATGCTCCTCACCCTTCGGAGCAAACTTCGTCTTATGTGTCTTGTTCAACACGATGGCTTTGGCACCAAAGACACGGAGGTGCCCAACGTATGGTCTTCTTCCTGTCCATACCTCAAAAGGAGTCAAACCAGGCAACGTTGTTGTTTCTGCACGGTTCCTCAAGTAGGATGCTGTCTTGATCGCTTCAGCCCAAAAACTTTCATCAAGGCCAGCACACAGTAACATGGTACGGGCCATTTCCACTAATGTTCTGTTTGCTCTCTCCGCTACATCATTTTGTTGGGGGGTGTGCGGCACTGTTAGCTGCCTTTTAATGCCATGACTAATAAGAAACTGTTCAAACAAGCCGCTTAAATATTCACGACCATTGTCATTTCTCAATATTTTCTATTTTGTACCCGTTTGATTTTCAACAAATGATTTGTATTCTTTAAATTTTTTAAAAACTTCATCTCGCGTTTTCATAAAATACACCGTTACGTATCTGGATTTGTCATCAATAAAGGTCACAAAGTAACGTGCACCACCATTTGATTTTTTATTAATCGGGCCACAAATATCGGTATGCACTAGACCCAGAATTTCTTTTGCGCGATTTTCACTGGCCTTTGGAAAATGCTTTAGACTAATTTTGCCTTTTGTACACGACTCACAGGCAATGTTTTCGTTAAAATTTAACTTCATTCCTTTCACCATATTTTCTTTAATCATTTTATTAAGGCTTCTGAAATTTATTTTTTTGTTTAATTTTTGTTTTGCGCATTGTAACATTTATTCTTGGCATTCTCAAACAGAAACAAATTTTCACCTTTCTCTGCCTTTAGTATTACAGTTCCGTCATTCTCAATTACACTCGCGCCTTTTTCTGAGAATTTCACGCAAAAACCTTTTTCGATCGCCTTCGACACTGACATAAAATTATATTGAAGTTCCTGTACATAAAGAACATCAACCAGCTTTATTTCGAATTCCCGCCATTTCACAATCACTGTGCCACGGCCAACGAACTCAATACAGTTATTTCCCGCCAATAGAATACGCTCTTTATGTTCTTTAAATTCCGAAAAAATGTCTCGCTCACAACACAAATGAGCAGTGGCTCCACTATCGAGACACCATGTACCTCGCGACATTTCACTCACACTTCAGCCATAACACACTGCAGAATATGATCTCTGCTTTTTATTATTTTCAGTTTTTCTTTCTCTACAATTAACAGCTTTGTGGCCGCGCTGCCCACACGACCAGCACTCAAACGATTTTACACATTGCTTTTGACGTCGTTCGTAGGAACCGTTATTTTTCGTATTGCTCTTCGAGGTAGACTGTTCAACCCGAGTCACGTATGCCCTTTTCTCGAAAACTTCTTCGCACTCTTCGTTCACCCTAAGTCGTTCAGCTTCTTCGAGAAGCTTTAATTTTACAGTTGAAAACGGGGGCGAAGTATCGCGTGTTTGCATGGCAACTAAGAAATTTTCAAAGCTTTTTGGCAGTCCAGTTAGCAGCATTATCACTTTTAGGTTATCACCTAGTAAAATATAGAGTTCTTCCAATTTTCCACAAATTTCTACAAATGAATTCACATAGTCTGTCACATTATCACCTTGCTTCATTTTTAAGCGAATGAGTTTTTGATAGAGCTGCATTTGAATTAACGGTCCGACCGGCTTATGTATTTTTTCTAAAATGTTCGAGGCTTCCTTTGCAGTCACACACGACTTAATGTGCATCATTTGGGACGGTTTTAGATGAAAATTATGCTCGACAGAGCTTTCGCGTCTTTAGTGTTCCATTTCGTAGGCTCTGGCGCATCATCGGGTTCCTTCACACTACCACATACCACGTCCCATAAATCTGAAGCTATCAGAACACTACGCATGGACATTGACCAAATGTCATAATTGCTCTCATCGAGCCTTTCAATGTTGACCGTAATACTCATTTTGAATTTTCTTTTTTCGTAAAGACAAATTCAGTTTTAATAGTCACTTTCCGAATCTTCTTTTTCGTAAAGACAAATCCACTCGAGTTACCGTACCAAACTTTTGTCTGGGCCCATAACCTAACCAAACTGAATTCAAATTATGTATACTTGCTGCACACAGGCAGCGTCAAAATATGTGAACAAAGAGTGATCGCCGATTAGTAGCGAAAACACTCAAAAAGGAATTAACCGTTGCTCGCAGGCAACTTGAGTGTTTGAGTACACAAGTTTTTTATATACATACATCGTTGTTCATTATACATATATGTTCATTATATATTCAACAAAAACTTATGCCCATTGTGTTTATAAATAACACTAAACTTGTAATGGTTTTCTTTTAATTTCATGTACCCTCTGGGAGCCAATAAGCTAGATGACCTGCGATGTAGTTTCAGGAGCTGCGCGGATGTAAAATCAGAACAAAGGATGTCGTAATTCAAGGACCATAGAATAAGAGGTTTGTATCTAAATACTTCGATATATTTTTAAAATAAGTTCTTATGTTGTTTTGATAATCGACAATCAAAATCAAAAAATATTTAATATTAATTGGCGGTTATTAACTACAACATGAAATTTATAACAATTGCTAATAGATATACATAACAAAATATGCTATTGTGAAAGTTATAATGGTTTAGTTTCAATTATAAGTTCCCTCTGAAAGCCAATAAGCTAGATGATCTGCGATATAGTTTCAGGAGATGCTCGGATGTAAAATTAGCACAAATGATTTCGTAAATCAAGGACCAAAGAATAAGAAGTTCGTATTTAAATAATTCGTTATATTTTAAAAATAAGTAAGTACTTATGTTGTTTTGATAATCGACAATCAAATTCAAAAAATATTTAATATTATCGTTATATTTTTAAAATAAGTAAGTACTTATGTTGTTTTGATAATCGGAAATCAAACTCAAAAAATATTTAATATTAATTAGCGGTTATTAACTACAACATGAAATTTATAACAATTGCTTATAAATATACAAAACAAAATATTCTATGGTGAAACTTATAATGGTTTAGATTCAATTATAAGTTCCCTCTGAAAGCCAATACGCCAGATGACCTACGATGTAATATTAGGAGCTATCCGAATGTACAATCAGCGAAAAGGATGTCATAAATCAAGAACCATAGAATAAGAGGTTTGTATCTAAATAATTCGATATATTTTTAAAATAAGTTCTTATGTTGTTTTGATAATCGACAATCAAAATCAAAAAATATTTAATATTAATTAGCGGTAATTAACTAGCAACATGAAATTTAAAACATTTGCTAATAGATATACATAACAAAATATGCTAAGGTGTACCCAAAATGTACTTCATAAAAATATTGACAATATCGAACTCGCGGACTCGATGTGGCATAAAATAAATAAATGACAAGCTCCACTCACACACATGCAAACAGCAGACTCCACACACACATACAGACACACACTTCAGGGAGACAAAAGATTATCCCAAAGGCTGCAAACTGAAGATGGCACACACACACAATGAGAGAATAAGTAATTAAATTAGAAATTAAACTAAGCAAATGGAAAATTTTGCAAGTAAAAATTTTGCGCCCTCCTCCTCGATTCTCATTAGTGGCACGTAATCTACACGGCACAGTGCAAATATAGTTTTTGTTTCTAGTATATATTTCTAGCGTTTGTCAACTTAATATTTTTAACATATATTTACCGAATATTTTTAGAATATTTTTTTTGCGCCCTCCTCCTCGATTGTCATTAGTGGCACGTAAGCTACACGGCACAGTGCAAATATAGTTTTTGTTTCTAGTGTTTGTCAACTTAATATTTTTAACATATATTTACCGAATATTTTTAGAATATTTTTAAGTGAACTTAATCTTTCTAGTATATTTTTAATTTATAATATTTGATCATTTTATATATAATGATTTTTGAAATGAAGTCAGTTCTAGTCTTGGCCACGTCATCGTTAATGCTAATTAAAACGTATGCTGTTTACTAATAAAACTAAACTTGTAATGGTTTTGTTTTAATTTCATGTACCCTCTGGGAGCCAATAAGCTAGATGACCTGCGATGTAGTTTCAGGAGCTGCGCGGATGTAAAATTAGAACAAAGGATGTCGTAAATTAAGGACCAAGGAATAAGAGGTTCGTATCTAAATAATTCGTTATATTTCTAAAATAAGTTCTTATGTTGTTTTGAAAATCGACAATCAAAATCAAAAAATATTTAATATTAATTAGCGGTTATTAACTACAACATGAAATTTATAACAATTGCTAATAGATATACATAACAAAATATGCTACTGTGAAAGTTATAATGGTTTAGTATCAATTATAAGTTCCCTCTGGAAGCCAATACGCTAGACGACCTACCACGTAATATTAGGAGCTATCCGAATGTACAGTCAGCGCAAAGGAAGTCATAAATCAAAGACCATAGAATAAGAGGTTTATATCTAAATAATTCGTTATATTTTTAAAATAGGTTCTTATGTTGTTTTGATTATAAACAATCAAAATCAAAAAATATTTATTATTAATTAGCGGTTATTAACTACAACATAAAATTTATAACAATTGCTAATAGATATACATGACTAAATATGCTAAGGTGTACACAAAATTTACTTCATAAAAATATTAACAATATCGAATTTAACACAAAATTCCAGTTCGTAGGAAATGTACGTACCACAGATGGTATTCATATATTGATGACGTGGTCCATTTGATATTAAGTCAGTTAAGTATTCTTGGCCACGTCATCGTTAATGCTAATTAAAACTTATGCCCATTGTGTTTATAAATAAAACTAAACTTGTAATGGTTTTGTTTTAATTACATGTACCCTCTGGGAGCCAATAAGCTAGATGACCTGCGATGTAGTTTCAGAAGCTGCGTGGATGTAAAATTAGCACAAAGGATGTCGTAAATCAAGGACCTAAGAATAAAAGGTTCGTATCTAAATAATTCGTTATATTTTTAAAATAAGTATGTACTTATGTTGTTTTGATAAAAGACAAAAAAATCAAAAAAATTTTAATATTAATTAGCGTTTATTAACTATAACATGAAATTTAAAACAATTGCTAATAGATATACATGACTAAAGACGATAAGGTGAACACAAAATTTACTTCATAAAAATATTGACAATATCGAATTTTTTAAATAAAATTCCAATTCATAGGAAATCTACGTACCAGAGATGGTATTCAAAATTGATGTTTGATATTAAGTCAGTTCTATTCTTGGCCACGTCATCGTTAATGCTAATTAAAACTTATGCCCATTGTGTTTACAAATAACACTAAACTTGTAATAGTTTTGTTTTAATTACATGTACCCTCTGGGAGCCAATAAGCTAGATGACCTGCGATATAGTTTCAGGAGTTGCGCGGATGTAAAATTACAACAAAGGATGTCGTAAATCAAGGACCAAAGAATAAGAGGTTCGTATCTAAATAATTCGTTATATTTTTAAAATAAGTTCTTATGTTGTTTTGATAATCGACAATCAAAATCAAAAAATATTAAATATTAATTAGCGGTGATTAACTAGCAACATGAAATTTAAAACAATTGCTAATAGATATACATGACTAAATATGCTAAGGTGTACACAAAATTTACTTAATAAAAATATTGACAATATCGAATTTTCAAAATAAAATTCCAATTCGTAGGAAATCTACGTACCAGAGATGGTATTCATATATTGATGACGTGGTCCATTTGATATTAAGTCAGTTCCATTCTTGGCCACGTCATCGTTAATGCTAATTAAAACTTATGCCCATTGTGTTTGATATTAAGTCAGTTCTATTCTTGGCCACGTCATCGTTAATGCTACTTAAAACTTATGCCCATTGTGTTTACAAATAACACTAAACTTGTAATAGTTTTGTTTTAATTACATGTACCCTCTGTGAGCCAATAAGCTAGATGACCTGCGATATAGTTTCAGGACCTGCTTGGATGTAAAATTAGCACAAAGGATGTCGTAAATCAAGGACCTAAGAATAAAAGGTTCGTATTTAAATAATTCGTTATATTTTAAAAATAAGTAAGTACTTATGTTGTTTTGATAATCGACAATCAAAATCAAAAAATATTTAATATTAATTAGCGGTTATTAACTACAACATGAAATTTATAACAATTGCTAATAGATATACATGACTAAATATGCTAAGGTGTACACAAAATGTACTTCATAAAAATATTGACAATATCGAACTCGCGGACTCGATGTGGCATAAAATAAGTAAATGACAAGCTACACTCACACACATGCAAACAGCAGACTCCACACACAAACATACAGACACACACTTCAGTGTGACAAAAGATTATCCCAAAGGCTGCAAACTGAAGATGGCACACACACACAATGAGAGAATAAGTAATTAAATTAGAAATTAAACTAAGCAAATGGAAAATTTTGCAAGTAAAAATATTGCGCCCTCCTCCTCGATTCTCATTAGTGGAACGTAATCTACACGGCACAGTGCAAATATAGTTTTTGTTTCTAATATATATTTCTAGTGTTTGTTAACTTAATATTTGTAACATATATTTACCGAATATTTTTAAGTAAACTTAAGCTTTCTAGTATATTTTTAATTTATAATATTTGATTATTTTATATATAATGTTTTTTGAAATTAAGTAAGTTATAGTCTTGGCCACGTCGTCGTTAATGCTAATTAAAACGTATGCTGTTTACTAATAAAACTAAACTTGTAATGGTTTTGTTTTAATTTCATGTACCCTCTGGGAGCCAATAAGCTAGATGACCTGCGATGTAGTTTCAGGAGCTGCGCGGATGTAAAATTAGCACTAATGATGTCGTTAATCAAGGACCAAGGATTAAGAGGTTTGTATATAAATAATTCGTTATATTTCTAAAATATGTTCTTATGCTGTTTTGAAAATCGACAGTCAAAATCAAAAAATATTTAATATTAATTAGCGGTTATTAACTACAACATGAAATTTATAAAAATTGCTAATAGATATACATAACAAAATATGCTACTGTGAAAGTTATAATGGTTTAGTTTCAATTATAAGTTCCCTTTGGAAGCCAACAAGCTAGGTAACATACAATGTAATTTTAGGAGCTATGCGAATGTACAATTAGCGAATAGGATGTCATAAATCAAGAACCATAGAATAAGAGGTTTATATCTAAATAATTCGATATATTTTTAAAATAAGTTCTTATGTTGTTTGATAATCGACGATCAAAATCAAAAAATATTTAATATTAATTAGAAGTAATTAACTAGCAACATGAAATTTAAAACACTTGCTAATACATGACTAACGAAGCTGAGGTGAACACAAAATTTACTTCATAAAAATATTGACAATATCGAATTTAATATAAAATTCCAATTCGTAGGAAATCTACGACCCAGAGACGGTATTTATATATTGATGACGTGGTCCATTTGATATTAAGTCAGTTCTATTCTTGGCCACGTCATCGTTAATGCTAATTAAAACTTATGCCCATTGTGTTTACAAATACCACTAAACTTGTAATGGTTTTCTTTTAATTACATGTACCCTCTGGGAGCGAATAAGATAGATGACCTGCGATGTAGTTTCAGGAGCTGCGCGGATGTAAAATTAGCACAAAGGATGTCGTAAATCAAGGACAAAGGATTAGAGGTTCGAATCTAAATAATTCGTTATATTTTTGAAATAAGTTCTTATGATGTTTTCATAATCGACAATCAAAATCAAAAAATATTTAATATTAATTAGCGGTACTTAACTAGCAACATGAAATTTAAAACACTTGCTAATACATGACTAACGATGCTGAGGTGAACACAAAATTTACTTCATAAAAATATTGACAATATCGAATTAAAATAAAATTCCAATTCGTAGGAAATCTACGTCCCAGAGACGGTATTCATATATTGATGACGTGGTCCATTTGATATTAAGTCAGTTCTATTCTTGGCCACGTCATCGTTAATGCTAATTAAAACTTATGCCCATTGTGTTTACAAATAACACTAAACTTGTAATGGTTTTGTTTTAATTACATGTACCCTCTTGGAGCCAATAAGCTAGATGACCTGCGATATAGTTTCAGGTGCTGCGCGGATGTAAAATTAGAACAAAGGATGTCGTTAATCAAGGACCAAGGAATAAGAGGTTTGTATCTAAATAATTCGATATATTTTTGTATATTTTATATATACAAGTTCTTATGTTGTTTTTATAATCGACGATCAAAATCAAAAAATATTTAATATTAATTAGCGGTAATTAACTAGCAACATGAAATTTAAAACAATTGCTAATAGGTATACATGACTTAATATGCTAATGTGAACACAAAATTTACTTCATAAAAATATTGACAATATCGTATTTAATATAAAATTCCAATTCGTAGGAAATCTACGTACCAGAGATGGTATTCATATATTGATGACGTGGTCCATTTGATATTAAGTCAGTTCCATTCTTGGCCACGTCATCGTTAATGCTAATTAAAACTTATGCCCATTGTGTTTACAAATAACACTAAACTTGTAATGGTTTTGTTTTAATTACATGTACCCTCTGGGAGCCAATAAGCTAGATGACCTGCGATATAGTTTCAGGTGCTGCGCGGATGTAAAATTAGAACAAAGGATGTCGTAATTCACGGACCATAGAATAAGAGGTTTGTATCTAAATATTTCGAAATATTTTTAAAACAAGTTCTTATGTTGTTTTGAAAATCGACAATCAAAATCAAAAAATATTTAATATTAATTAGCGGTAATTAACTATTAACATGATATTTAAAACAATTGCTAATAAATGACTAACGATGCTGAGGTGAACACAAAGTTTACTTCATAAAAATATTGACAATATCGAATTTAATATAAAATTCCAATTCGTAGGAAATCTACGTCCCAGAGACGGTATTCATATATTGATGACGTGGTCCATTTGATATTAAGTCAGTTCCATTCTTGGCCACGTCATCGTTAATGCTAATTAAAACTTATGCCCATTGTGTTTACAAATAACACTAAACTTGTAATGGTTTTGTTTTAATTACATGTACCCTCTGGGAGCCAATAAGCTAGATGACCTGCGATATAGTTTCAGGTGCTGCGCGGATGTAAAATTAGAACAAAGGATGTCGTAATTCACGGACCATAGAATAAGAGGTTTGTATCTAAATATTTCGATATATTTTTAAAATAAGTTCTTATGTTGTTTTGAAAATCGACAATCAAAATCAAAAAATATTTAATATTAATTAGCGGTACTTAACTGGCAACATGAAATTTAAAACACTTGCTAATACATGACTTACGATGCTGAGGTGAACACAAAATTTACTTCATAAAAATATTGACAATATCGTATTTAATATAAAATTCCAATTCGTAGGAAATCTACGTACTAGAGATGGTATTCATATATTGATGACGTGGTCCATTTGATATTAAGTCAGTTCCATTCTTGGCCACGTCATCGTTAATGCTAATTAAAACTTATGCCCATTGTGTTTACAAATAACACTAAACTTGTAATGGTTTTGTTTTAATTACATGTACCCTCTGGGAGCCAATAGGCTAGATGACCTGCGAAATAGTTTCAGTTGCTGCGCGGTATCTAAATAATTCGATATATTTTTAAAACAAGTTCTTATGTTGTTTTTATAATCGACGATCAAAATCAAAAAATATTTAATATTAATTAGCGGTAATTAACTAGTAACATCAAATTTAAAACAATTGCTAATAGGTATACATGACTTAATATGCTAATGTGAACACAAAATTTACTTCATAAAAATATTGACAATATCGTATTTAATATAAAATTCCAATTCGTAGGAAATCTACGTACCAGAGATGGTATTCATATATTGATGACGTGGTCCATTTGATATTAAGTCAGTTCCATTCTTGGCCACGTCATCGTTAATGCTAATTAAAACTTATGCCCATTTTGTTTACAAATAACACTAAACTTGTAATGGTTTTGTTTTAATTACATGTACCCTCTGGGAGCCAATAAGCTAGATGACCTGCGATATAGTTTCAGGTGCTGCGCGGATGTAAAATTAGAACAAAGGATGTCGTAATTCACGGACCATAGAATAAGAGGTTTGTATCTAAATATTTCGATATATTTTTAAAACAATTTCTTATGTTGTTTTGAAAATCGACAATCAAAATCAAAAAATATTTAATATAAATTAGCGGTACTTAACTAGCAACATTAAATTTAAAACACTTGCTAATACATGACTAACGATGCTGAGGTGAACACAAAGTTTACTTCATAAAAATATTGACAATATCGAATTTAATATAAAATTCCAATTCGTAGGAAATCTACGACCCAGAGACGGTATTCATATATTGATGACGTGGTCCATTTGATATTAAGTCAGTTCTATTCTTGGCCACGTCATCGTTAATGCTAATTAAAACTTATGCCCATTTTGTTTACAAATAACACTAAACTTGTAATGGTTTGGTTTTAATTACATGTACCCTCTGGGAGCCAATAAGCTAGATGACCTGCGATATAGTTTCAGGTGCTGCGCGGATGTAAAATTAGAACAAAGGATGTCGTAATTCACGGACCATAGAATAAGAGGTTTGTATCTAAATATTTCGATATATTTTTAAAACAAGTTCTTATGTTGTTTTGAAAATCGACAATCAAAATCAAAAAATATTTAATATTAATTAGCGGTAATTAACTATCAACATGATATTTAAAACAATTGCTAATACATGACTAACGATGCTGAGGTGAACACAAAGTTTACTTCATAAAAATATTGACAATATCGAATTTAATATAAAATTCCAATTCGTAGGAAATCAACGTCCCAGAGACGGTATTCATATATTGATGACGTGGTCCATTTGATATTAAGTCAGTTCCATTCTTAGCCACGTCATCGTTAATGCTAATTAAAACTTATGCCCATTTTGTTTACAAATAACACTAAACTTGTAATGGTATTGTTTTAATTACATGTACCCTCTGGGAGCCAATAAGCTAGATGACCTGCGATATAGTTTCAGGTGCTGCGCGGATGTAAAATTAGAACAAAGGATGTCGTAATTCACGGACCATAGAATAAGAGGTTTGTATCTAAATATTTCGAAATATTTTTAAAACAAGTTCTTATGTTGTTTTGAAAATCGACAATCAAAATCAAAAAATATTTAATATTAATTAGCGGTAATTAACTATCAACATGATATTTAAAACAATTGCTAATACATGACTAACGATGCTGAGGTGAACACAAAGTTTACTTCATAAAAATATTGACAATATCGAATTTAATATAAAATTCCAATTCGTAGGAAATCTACGTCCCAGAGACGGTATTCATATATTGATGACGTGGTCCATTTGATATTAAGTCAGTTCCATTCTTGGCCACGTCATCGTTAATGCTAATAAAAACTTATGCCCATTGTGTTTACAAATAACACTAAACTTGTAATGGTTTTGTTTTAATTACATGTACCCTCTGGGAGCCAATAAGCTAGATGACCTGCGATATAGTTTCAGGTGCTGCGCGGATGTAAAATTAGAACAAAGGATGTCGTAATTCACGGACCATAGAATAAGAGGTTTGTATCTAAATATTTCGACATATTTTTAAAACAAGTTCTTATGTTGTTTTGAAAATCGACAATCAAAATCAAAAAATATTTAATATTAATTAGCGGTACTTAACTAGCAACATTAAATTTAAAACACTTGCTAATACATGACTAACGATGCTGAGGTGAACACAAAGTTTACTTCATAAAAATATTGACAATATCGAATTTAATATAAAATTCCAATTCGTAGGAAATCTACGACCCAGAGACGGTATTCATATATTGATGACGTGGTCCACTTGATATTAAGTCAGTTCTATTCTTGGCCACGTCATCGTTAATGCTAATTAAAACTTATGCCCATTTTGTTTACAAATAACACTAAACTTGTAATGGTATTGTTTTAATTACATGTACCCTCTGGGAGCCAATAAGCTAGATGACCTGCGATATAGTTTCAGGTGCTGCGCGGATGTAAAATTAGAACAAAGGATGTCGTAATTCACGGACCATAGAATAAGAGGTTTGTATCTAAATATTTCGAAATATTTTTAAAACAAGTTCTTATGTTGTTTTGAAAATCGACAATCAAAATCAAAAAATATTTAATATTAATTAGCGGTAATTAACTATCAACATGATATTTAAAACAATTGCTAATACATGACTAACGATGCTGAGGTGAATAAAAAGTTTACTTCATAAAAATATTGACAATATCGAATTTAATATAAAATTCCAATTCGTAGGAAATCTACGACCCAGAGACGGTATTCATATATTGATGACGTGGTCCATTTGATATTAAGTCAGTTCTATTCTTGGCCACGTCATCGTTAATGCTAATTAAAACTTATGCCCATTTTGTTTACAAATAACAGTAAACTTGTAATGGTTTGGTTTTAATTACATGTACCTTCTGGGAGCCAATAAGCTAGATGACCTGCGATATAGTTTCAGGTGCTGCGCGGATGTAAAATTAGAACAAAGGATGTCGTAATTCACGGACCATAGAATAAGAGGTTTGTATCTAAATATTTCGACATATTTTTAAAACAAGTTCTTATGTTGTTTTGAAAATCGACAATCAAAATCAAAAAATATTTAATATTAATTAGCGGTACTTAACTAGCAACATTAAATTTAAAACACTTGCTAATACATGACTAACGATGCTGAGGTGAACACAAAGTTTACTTCATAAAAATATTGACAATATCGAATTTAATATAAAATTCCAATTCGTAGGAAATCTACGACCCAGAGACGGTATTCATATATTGATGACGTGGTCCACTTGATATTAAGTCAGTTCTATTCTTGGCCACGTCATCGTTAATGCTAATTAAAACTTATGCCCATTTTGTTTACAAATAACACTAAACTTGTAATGGTATTGTTTTAATTACATGTACCCTCTGGGAGCCAATAAGCTAGATGACCTGCGATATAGTTTCAGGTGCTGCGCGGATGTAAAATTAGAACAAAGGATGTCGTAATTCACGGACCATAGAATAAGAGGTTTGTATCTAAATATTTCGAAATATTTTTAAAACAAGTTCTTATGTTGTTTTGAAAATCGACAATCAAAATCAAAAAATATTTAATATTAATTAGCGGTAATTAACTATCAACATGATATTTAAAACAATTGCTAATACATGACTAACGATGCTGAGGTGAATAAAAAGTTTACTTCATAAAAATATTGACAATATCGAATTTAATATAAAATTCCAATTCGTAGGAAATCTACGACCCAGAGACGGTATTCATATATTGATGACGTGGTCCATTTGATATTAAGTCAGTTCTATTCTTGGCCACGTCATCGTTAATGCTAATTAAAACTTATGCCCATTTTGTTTACAAATAACAGTAAACTTGTAATGGTTTGGTTTTAATTACATGTACCTTCTGGGAGCCAATAAGCTAGATGACCTGCTATGTAGTTTCAGGTGCTGCGCGGATGTAAAATTAGCACAAATGATGTCGTTAATCAAGGACCAAGGAATAAGAGGTTTGTATCTAAATATTTCGATATATTTTTAAAATAAGTTCTTATGTTGTTTTGAAAATCGACAATCAAAATCAAAAAATATTTAATATTAATTAGCGGTACTTACCTAGCAACATTAAATTTAAAACACTTGCTAATACATGACTAACGATGCTGAGGTGAACACAAAGTTTACTTCATAAAAATATTGACAATATCGAATTTAATATAAAATTCCAATTCGTAGGAAATCTACGTCCCAGAGACGGTATTCATATATTGATGACGTGGTCCATTTGATATTAAGTAAGTTCCATTCTTGGCCACGTCATCGTTAATGCTAATTAAAACTTATGCCCATTTTGTTTACAAATAACACTAAACTTGTAATGGTTTTGTTTTAATTACATGTACCCTCTGGGAGCCAATAAGCTAAACGACCTGCGATAAGTTTCAGCAGCTGCTTGGATGTAAAATTAGCACAAATGATGTCGTTAATCAAGGACCAAGGAATAAGAGGTTTGTATCTAAATAATTCGATATATTTTTAAAACAAGTTCTTATGTTGTTTTGATAATCGACGATCAAAATCAAAAAATATTTAATATTTATTAGCGGTAATTAACTAGCAACATGAAATTTAAAACAATTGCTAATAGATATACATGACTTAATATGCTAATGTGAACACAAAATTTATTTCATAAAAATATTGACAATATCGTATTTAATATAAAATTCCAATTCGTAGGAAATCTACGTACCAGAGATGGTATTCATATATTGATGACGTGGTCCATTTGATATTAAGTCAGTTCCATTCTTGGCCACGTCATCGTTAATGCTAATTAAAACTTATGCCCATTGTGTTTACAAATAACACTAAACTTGTAATGGTTTTGTTTTAATTACATGTACCCTCTGGAAGCCAATAAGCTAAACGACCTGCGATATAGTTTCAGGAGCTGCTTGGATGTAAAATTAGCACAAATTATGTCGTTAATCAAGGACCAAGGAATAAGAGGTTTGTATCTAAATAATTCGATATATTTTTTAAACAAGTTTTTATGTTGTTGGGAAAATCGACAATCAAAATCAAAAAATATTTAATATTTATTAGCGGTACTTAACTAGCAACATAAAATTTAAAACACTTGCTAATACATGACTAACGATGCTGAGGTGAACACAAAATTTACTTCATAAAAATATTGACAATATCGAATTTAATATAAAATTCCAATTCGTAGGAAATCTACGTACCAGAGATGGTATTCATATATTGATGACGTGGTCCATTTGATATTAAGTCAGTTCCATTCTGGGCCACGTCATCGTTAATGCTAATTAAAACTTATGCCCATTGTGTTTACAAATAACACTAAACTAGTAATGGTTTTGTTTTAATTACATGTACCCTCTGGGAGCCAATAAGCTAGATGACCTGCGATGTAGTTTCAGGTGCTGCGCGGATGTAAAATTAGAACAAAGGATGTCGTAATTCACGGACCATAGAATAAGAGGTTTGGTTCTTATGTTGTTTTGAACATCGACAATCAAAATCAAAAAATATTTAATATTAATTAGCGGTAATTAACTATCAACATGATATTTAAAACAATTGCTAATACATGACTAACGATGCTGAGGTGAATAAAAAGTTTACTTCATAAAAATATTGACAATATCGAATTTAATATAAAATTCCAATTCGTAGGAAATCTACGTACCAGAGACGGTATTCATATATTGATGACGTGGTCCATTTGATATTAAGTCAGTTCTATTCTTGGCCACGTCATCGTTAATGCTAATTAAAACTTATGCCCATTGTGTTTACAAATAACACTAAACTAGTAATGGTTTTGTTTTAATTACATGTACCCTCTGGGAGCCAATAAGCTAGATGACCTGCGATGTAGTTTCAGGTGCTGCGCGGATGTAAAATTAGAAAAACGGATGTCGTAATTCAAGGACCATAGAATAAGAAGTTTGTATCTAAATATTTCGATATTTTTTTAAAATAAGTTCTTATGTTGTTTTGAAAATCGACAATCAAAATCAAAAAATATTTAATATTAATTAGCGGTACTTAACTAGCAACATTAAATTTAAAACACTTGCTAATACATGACTAACGATGCTGAGGTGAACACAAAGTTTACTTCATAAAAATATTGACAATATCGAATTTAATATAAAATTCCAATTCGTACGAAATCTACGTCCCAGAGACGGTATTCATATATTGATGACGTGGTCCATTTGATATTAAGTCAGTTCCATTCTTGGCCACGTCATCGTTAATGCTAATAAAAACTTATGCCCATTGTGTTTACAAATAACACTAAACTTGTAATGGTTTTGTTTTAATTACATGTACCCTCTGGGAGCCAATAAGCTAGATGACCTGCGATATAGTTTCAGGTGCTGCGCGGATGTAAAATTAGCACAAAGGATGTCGTAATTCACGGACCATAGAATAAGAAGTTTGTATCTAAATATTTCGACATATTTTTAAAACAAGTTCTTATGTTGTTTTGAAAATCGACAATCAAAATCAAAAAATATTTAATATTAATTAGCGGTACTTAACTAGCAACATTAAATTTAAAACACTTGCTAATACATGACTAACGATGCTGAGGTGAACACAAAGTTTACTTCATAAAAATATTGACAATATCGAATTTAATATAAAATTCCAATTCGTAGGAAATCTACGACCCAGAGACGATATTCATATATTGATGACGTGGTCCATTTGATATTAAGTCAGTTCTATTCTTGGCCACGTCATCGTTAATGCTAATTAAAACTTATGCCCATTTTGTTTACAAATAACACTAAACTTGTAATGGTATTGTTTTAATTACATGTACCCTCTGGGAGCCAATAAGCTAGATGACCTGCGATATAGTTTCAGGTGCTGCGCGGATGTAAAATTAGAACAAAGGATGTCGTAATTCAAGGACCATAGAATAAGAGGTTTGTATCTAAATATTTCGATATATTTTTAAAACAAGTTCTTATGTTGTTTTGAAAATCGACAATCAAAATCAAAAAATATTTAATATTAATTAACGGTAATTAACTATCAACATGATATTTAAAACAATTGCTAATACATGACTAACGATGCTGAGGTGAACACAAAGTTTACTTCATAAAAATATTGACAATATCGAATTTAATATAAAATTCCAATTCGTAGGAAATCTACGTCCCAGAGACGGTATTCATATATTGATGACGTGGTCCATTTGATATTAAGTCAGTTCCATTCTTGGCCACGTCATCGTTAATGCTAATTAAAACTTATGGCCATTGTGTTTACAAATAACACTAAACTAGTATTGGTTTTGTTTTAATTACATGTACCCTCTGGGAGCCAATAAGCTAGATGACCTGCGATGTAGTTTCAGGTGCTGCGCGGATGTAAAATTAGAACAAAGGATGTCGTAATTCACGGACCATAGAATAAGAGGTTTGGTTCTTATGTTGTTTTGAACATCGACAATCAAAATCAAAAAATATTTAATATTAATTAGCGGTAATTAACTATCAACATGATATTTAAAACAATTGCTAATACATGACTAACGATGCTGAGGTGAATAAAAAGTTTACTTCATAAAAATATTGACAATATCGAATTTAATATAAAATTCCAATTCGTAGGAAATCTACGACCCAGAGAGGGTATTCATATATTGATGACGTGGTCCATTTGATATTAAGTCAGTTCTATTCTTGGCCACGTCATCGTTAATGCTAATTAAAACTTATGCCCATTTTGTTTACAAATAACACTAAACTTGTAATGGTTTGGTTTTAATTACATGTACCTTCTGGGAGCCAATAAGCTAAATGACCTGCTATGTAGTTTCAGGTGGTGCGCGGATGTAAAATTTTATCTAAAGTAAAAGTTTGTATCTAAATATTTCGATATATTTTTAAAATAAGTTCTTATGTTGTTTTGAAAATCGACAATCAAAATCAAAAAATATTTAATATTAATTAGCGGTACATAACTAGCAACATTAAATTTAAAACACTTGCTAATACATGACTAACGATGCTGAGGTGAACACAAAGTTTACTTCATAAAAATATTGACAATATCGAATTTAATATAAAATTCCAATTCGTACGAAATCTACGTCCCAGAGACGGTATTCATATATTGATGACGTGGTCCATTTGATATTAAGTCAGTTCCATTCTTGGCCACGTCATCGTTAATGCTAATTAAAACTTATGCCCATTTTGTTTACAAATAACACAAAACTTGTAATGGTTTTGTTTTAATTACATGTACCCTCTGGGAGCCAATAAGCTAAACGACCTGCGATATAGTTTCAGGAGCTGCTTGGATGTAAAATTAGCACAAATGATGTCGTTAATCAAGGACCAAGGAATAAGGGGTTTGTATCTAAATAATTCGATATATTTTTAAAACAAGTTCTTATGTTGTTTTGATAATCGACAATCAAAATCAAAAAATATTTAATATTTATTAGCGGTAATTAACTAGCAACATGAAATTTAAAACAATTGCTAATAGATATAGTAAAATAGTTTTTAATTTGAGTCGAATAAATGATCCGTAATTGAACTAAGATCAACGCCGAAATAAATAAAAACTCCGAATGAATCCGCTTTGCGTTTTTATTGATTGAATATCAGCTTAAGACTGAAACAGTTGGTGTGAGAAAATCTTAGATGTACTGGGTTAGTGGGTTGTTTACTTGATCTGCGCGAGAGCGCTTCTTACTTATGCTTATGTGCATACATATGAAAAAGAATTCTTATGTGCTACGTGGCTATGTGCCTGTCTAATGGCTGGGTTCTGATTTCGGCTTAAGTGGATGCGCGGCTTAAGTGGGTGCGCAATATCGGGGTATTTAAAAGTGGGTGCGCAATATCGGAAAATGTTTGTTTATTTAACAAGGCATCGATGCGGCGGACCACTGCGGTCGGTCATTTGTATAAGTGAATTATGAGGAAGGCATAATTACGTTACTTCCCTCCCCTTAAAGAGAAGCCTATGCATAGGCTGATGCTGTTGGGTACAATAAGGGAGGTAATGGATTTCGTTCAATTTCTATTTCTTGAGGCTGTTCTTGATTTGTTTTCGATTGTTTTCTTATTTTCCTATATAAAATTATAAATGGATTTTGGGTTACATATTTTGATAATCCGTATAGTATAATAAGTGCAATAATAATAAGTGTTACTATGATATAAAATATGGTATTATTTTTGTTTATTAGATTCACAACGTCATCGTGTTTTAATGTCTTTATCTTAATTATATCCAGTGGTGCGTATAACGGTGTTAAGTTTATTTCCGGGGTAAAATAATTTTTACTTAAGATAATGTTTTCAATTTCAATTCTGCATTGATTTACAGTAATAATTTTGTTTCCCTTTATCTTGACATTGTTATTCAATTTTTGACAGTTTTCTACTATGCTAGTTTCTGTTAAATTCCATGTTAAAATTATATTTGGCTCAACATATTTAATCATTTCTTTTGTTGGGATTTGAATAAAATTGCAAATTGGATTTTTACGCTTAATTATGTTTACGATGCAATCATTATTTATTTCTTCATTTTTTTGATTAAAGATTTTATTTTTATTTTCAAAGTAAGACTCATGGTCCGAGTAATCTAACTGGTATCCGTTTTGATCAGGATAAGGGATAATTTTAATTGTGTTGATCAGTGTTTGGTTAATGGGTATGTGTGATATGATTAGTAGTTCGTTGTCTTTGAAATTCATCCAAGTTGATGTTTTAATTAGTAGTATGTTTTGGCTGTTAACGTTATTTAATTTGTCGTAAGCAAGTAGTTTTGGGTTGAAAAGTCCTAAGCGTGAGAGTTGCATGCCCATCTCTAAGTCTTCTATGTATTCAATGAACTGCATAAGTTCGTATACAAGAGTGTCGATACTATTGCGATTATTCTCATAATTTTTTAGTCGTTGTAGTCCATCGTTCATAAATTGTATAACATTGTTCATTTCATGAAGTTGTATTGAATTTTTAGCGGTTGAATCTAATTTTTCTTGAAAATGAACTCGATCATTTTCATCAAGTGTACCAAATAGGAATTTAAGAGATGAACCTATTACGTTTAATAATCCACGCTTCTGTCTATTTTGTTGATGAATAGTTATTCCGTTTAATTCTTTAAGCAATTTATTATACAGATATTTCA
Organism: Drosophila sechellia; assembly: GCF_004382195.2. Taxonomy (NCBI): domain Eukaryota; kingdom Metazoa; phylum Arthropoda; class Insecta; order Diptera; family Drosophilidae; genus Drosophila; species Drosophila sechellia. Next base: position 22,470,497 of record NC_045954.1, read on the forward strand.
TGCGGGGTGTGTCTGTGTTGTTTTGTATTTTATGTCCAAAGTAAGTAGTCAAAGTGTTAATTTCAGATAAATTAATTTTTAGGCAATGATGTTCAAATGCTGATGGTATTTGAATTGGTTTACTTGAAAAAAGGAGATAGCCGTGATTGGTGTCAATGTTGTTTATTTGAATATGTTGGGTGTGGGCCGTCCCAAATAATAGAAGTAACATCATCATTATACGCCAGATTCCTGTGAAATTGGGACTTTATTAAAAGTTTTCTTTTTCTTAAACTGTGTTTTATAGTAATGAGTGACTCTATTTCGATTTGTGATTTTATAATGATCGGAGTCTATTTGTTCTACATTTTTGTTTGCTTTAAATGGGTTTTCCAATTTTCCCTTCTGTAGAGGACCTTTTCTAAATCGAGTGTCTATATCAAATTCTTGCCTGTTACTATTTATTTTTTCTATTTGCCTCTCTTTAATTCTTTGAGTGTCTAAAATTGGTCGACCAGAGTAAAGAAAAATGTTAGCAGGGGTCTGTCCAGTAGTGTCATGCTTAGTTTTGTGATTGTATATGTAGAGAATGGTTTCAATTTTGCTTAGTTTAGCTTCCTTATCGTTAGATGAATTAATTATTCGAATTTTTTCGTTTATTGTTTTATGTAACCTTTCTATATCTGCTACTCCGTTTTTAGCTGTGTTAAGTTGTAAATCAATCTCCTCACTTTCAAGCCATCGCTTAAGGGCTAAGCTGGAGAATGCGCCGTCTCTATCTGCTTTTAATAATATGGGCTTACCTAATTGATTAAAAATTCGCATTAATGCATTTCTACACTCTATCCAATCTTTTGTTTTAATTTGTTCAAGGGTTGCGAATTTCGAGTAAACGTCGATACAACTAATGTAGTGTTTGCCTTCAGATGAATAGATGTCTATTACAAATTTATCTCGACAGTGTTCAGGATTTGGTGTAATTTTGAAGGGCATTTTCGTATTTCTGTGTTCTGTCTTGGTCAAGTTACACAAGTAGCATTCATTTATTATGTTTTGAATTAGAGGTTGACAATTTGGAAAATAGTAGCTTTCTTTAAATAACTTTGTCATTTTTTTGATACCGGGGTGCAAGAGTTTTTCATGTGATTGCAATATGATTTCTTTAAATTCTGCATATGAATGTACATTCTTTAATAAGATGAGACTTCGAATAATCTTTGTGTAATTGGTATTAATGATTTCTTTATGTGCTGCTTGTATAAGTTCAAAATCTACATCACTCATAATATACATGGTAATGTATTTGTAAATGAAATGGTCAAGTAAAATTTGTTTTGCTCTTTCTCTTGTCATTTTATCATACAAAATAGTAGTAATTGATTTACCGAAATAGGTTGACTTTTCTACTTTATTTTGATCTGTTTTAACGAATATGATTTGTTTATTAAAAATGTTTATTGGTTTTTCTGTTAAGTGAATAAGTTCACTATTGTCTTCCTCTGCACTATGTTGGGTGACTTTGCTATAATGATTCTCTTCAATTTTGATCCGTGATAATGCATCAGCTACTACGTTCTGTTTGCCTTTAATATAGTCGATAGTAAACTGAAATTCTTGCAATTTAGTTCTCCATCTTTGGAGTTTAGCATTTGGTTCTTTTAATGTATGTATCCATCTAAGAGGTTGGTGGTCGCTAGCTATTTCGAATTGTCTTCCAAGTAAGTAGTGGCGAAAAGTTTTAGTTGCCCATACTATGGCGAGTAATTCCTTTTCTATCGCACTGTAATTTAATTCATGTTCGTTTAGTGTTCTGCTGATGAAAGATATTGGATGACCGTTTTGAGAAAGAACGGCACCAAGGGCTACGTTACTAGCATCTGTAATAAGTACGAATTTTTTTTCAAAATCGGGGAGTTGTAAAATTGGTTCGCTTATTATCAAGGCTTTTAGTTTCTCAAATGCATCTAAATAATTTTGATTTTTTGTGTCTATTTTCATTCCTTTTTTTAGACATTGTGTCAGAGGTTTTGCTATGTCAGCGTAATTAGGGATAAATTTGCGGTAATAACCGGTTAGTCCTAGGAATGCTCTGATTTCTTTTACTTTAGTTGGAATTGGGTATGAAACTATAGATTTTACTTTAAGAGGGTTTGGTTTAATTCCATTTGGAGTTACAATATGACCAAGAAAACTGGCTTCCTTTTTTAAGAATTCGCATTTGTTTAATTGCAATTTTAAATTTGCTTCGGACAATTTTTGAAAAACCAATCTTAATGAATTAAGGTGTTCATCAAGCGATGAAGAGAAAACAATTATGTCATCTAAGTAAACTAAACAATGCTTGTAGAGCAGTGGTCGGAGAATGTTATTCATGCACCTTTGAAATGTTGCGGGTGCGTTTCTGAGACCAAATGGCATCCGAACGTATTCGTAATGTCCGCTCTTGGTGGAGAATGCAGTTTTCTGAATTGAGTCTGGGTCCATTTCTATTTGGTGGAAGCCTTTCGCTAAATCTATTGTTGTAAAATATTGACTCTGTCCTAGTTTACCGAGTATTTCATCTATGTTTGGCATTGGATATCTATCTGGAATTGTTATTTCGTTCAACTTTCTATAGTCATTTACAACTCTGTATTTCTGTTCACCTGAAGCGTCGAGTTTTTTTGATACTACCCAAGTAGGACTATTATATGGTGAATTACTTTCTCTAATTAAACCTTGCCTAAGCATTTCTTGTACCTGATTTTCTACTTCTATTTCATGCATATGAGCAAGTGGATATTGCTTAGAATAAATAGGAGAATTGTGTGTTGTGTTTATTACGTGTTTTATTGTATTAGTGAATGTTAAATGATCTCCTTCTTGATATTGAAGATTCTTAAATTTATTTAATAATATTTTTAATTTAGAACTTTCCTCTTCATTTAGGTGATTTAATCGAAACAATTTAAAATCTATTTTTTTTATGAAAGTTGGAATTAATTTCTCATCTGATATTGGTATTTTTTGTTTTTGAATGTAAAAAGAATGATTTTTATTTGGGTATGAATTAATTAATGGGTATACTTTATTATAAATTGAAACGGTGGAATTTTTATAATTTATAATGGATTGTCCATTACTAAGTAATTTTCTGCCAATTAATAAATCATAATCTTTTGAGAAATCATGTAGATAAAATTGTTCAGGCCTGTTAAAAGTATTGTTAATGGGTAAGGTAATAGACTTGTTTAGTATTATGGCACCGTTAGATGTAAAAACTTTACATTTAGTGTTTTGAATTGGGAGACTAAAGAAATTTTCTCTCATCATGTTAATGGTCGATCCTGTGTCAATGAGGCATTTGTATTTATGACCTTTGTGTGTTATTTCTATGTATTGTTGTTGGCCGAGGCTGGTAACCGAAAATTCTCGTTAGATTGAGAAATATTTTCATTTAATTCTGATGGCGTTATAAATTGGTTACTGTCAGCCTGGGTTTGGTACGATTGTAGTCAAGAATTTCTTGTTCATAAAAGTGTTGATTACGGTTTGGGTCAGTTGGTCCATATTCTTGTGCGTCTTGTAGTCTAACTTCGTCGACAGACATTCTTGATTGATCGCTGTCAGCTGGTCTAGGACGTTTAATAATTTGTCTTATAGTTTGTTGCGTTTGTGGAAATGGATTCCTATTAAAATTAGGTTGTGGGTTTGCAAATCTAGTTGCACCAAATTGATTTTGTCCAGGTCTCATGGATGGTCTGTTGAACATTCGTCGTTGTGGAGTTTGCATGAGTGGATATGGATATTGTGGTTGAATGGGTCGATACTGGTATGGATTAGAAAAGGCTGTAATGGTTGTTGATATGATGGATATCTGAATTGATAGTGAGTTTGAAAGTTTGGATTCATTTTACTTGTATTTGCATGGAAAGTATTATTTTCAATTTTCGTCTTAATATTTTTTTCGAAATTTTGCTTAATATAAACATTTGCATGTTCTTCGTAAATCCCCTCACTTTGTGCTATGTTTATTAAGGTTCTTAAATCGGGAATTTCATGATGAGCCAAAATACAGAACAAATTAGTTGGTAATTTTCGAACAAGTGCCTTAATAGATTCCCTAATTGCTTGCAAATAAATGATGAGGTCGGTATTATTACCTTCTAGATGTAGTTTAGCTATTAAGAGTTGACGCCTACTTTCAGCTTCCTCGCAGAATGCTCGTAAATTTCCTTTGTATGGTGTTTCTCGGAAATTTTCCAAAAGTTTGTAACTTGGCGTTTGGGGCTTGTATTCAGCAATTAACCTTGACCTCAAGGTGTACCAGTCCTCGATGTTTGGTAGTCCCAATGATCTTATAACTTGTCCATCTATGTTTCGTTCCACAGCTCCGAGTAGAATGCGTTGTTGTCGCAAGTCGTTAGTTTGGTAGAGCTCTAGGATGTAATCCACTCTACTAATGAACGTATAAAGCGCTGATGGATCTCCATTAAATGGGAAAATGTCTTTGAGTTGTCTTCTCGCTTCACTTAGGTTGTTCTCGTTTAGAGTTACGAGTTGTGGTGCGGCAATCTTAGGTTGTTCCATTTTGTATTTTCTTTTAGTTTTTATTTAGATAGAGTTTATTATGTTTTTTTACGTTTTATTCTTCTGGAGTTTTTTTATTATTTTGATTTTTGCTTATTTGTTAGCTTATTTAAAAATTTTTACTTTTATTATTTGTAATGTTTCTTTCGCCTGCCGTTGGACTTATGGGATGAATTTCAACTGGGGATTTTCTTTGTTTTCTTCCACTTTATTAGGACAACCGAAATGGATTTATAATCCAAGTTGAAGTAACGAAAATCACAAGCGTAATTGTTTACGAGTACCGGATTATAAAAGTTAATTTATTTTCCACTCGCGGTTCTTTTTTTTTCGGATACTTTTTTAGTATCCTACCGGCTGCGCCAGTAAAATAGTTTTTAATTTGAGTCGAATAAATGATCCGTAATTGAACTAAGATCAACGCCGAAATAAATAAAAACTCCGAATGAATCCGCTTTGCGTTTTTATTGATTGAATATCAGCTTAAGACTGAAACAGTTGGTGTGAGAAAATCTTAGATGTACTGGGTTAGTGGGTTGTTTACTTGATCTGCGCGAGAGCGCTTCTTACTTATGCTTATGTGCATACATATGAAAAAGAATTCTTATGTGCTACGTGGCTATGTGCCTGCCTAATGGCTGGGTTCTGATTTCGGCTTAAGTGGATGCGCGGCTTAAGTGGGTGCGCAATATCGGGGTATTTAAAAGTGGGTGCGCAATATCGGAAAATGTTTGTTTATTTAACAAGGCATCGATGCGGCGGACCACTGCGGTCGGTCATTTGTATAAGTGAATTATGAGGAAGGCATAATTACGTTACTATATTACAAATAATTATAATATAACATAATATAAATAAAATAAGAATAAAATATAAATATGTAAACGGTAGCTAATTCGAGCGGCGATTTTAACAAACGAATATAAAAAACTATAAAATTATAATAGTCAGGGAATTTTTATTTTATTTCATCATATTGCTACGAAATTGGCCACAACTCCAAATATGTAAATTCGTTTCTTCGATCAGAATTGATTTCGGCCCGAAAATCGTCTTCTAGCACAACACGCACACATATACGCGTTCTCGTCTCTTGTTTTTACTCACACAAGCAAGCAAATTCTATTTTTACATTTCTTACGCTCTCAGCGTGAGCGAGCGGAAAGAGAGCAAAATTTGGCCTTCACCAAAAAAGTGGCTGCATAGTGCCAAACGAATGTATGGCCGTTACGCATCTTGTTATTCTAGTGTCTTTGGTATGTGCGTACATATGCTAGAAAAAATTATTGTATGTATTTCAAAACAAAAGAGACTGCTATAGTCCACTTCCAGGTACTCAGCTAATGGATATCGATAGATATTGGCGAATAAAATTAAAAAAAATACAAATTGTTAAAAAGCGTGGGGGTGGTAGGCTTGGGCGTTAAAGTGAGAGTGACAAAAAGTTTTTTGGCAAGTCGATAGAAATTAAAAAGACTAATATAAATATGAAAAAATATCAAAACATTTTTCAAAAGTTTGGCCGCAGCAATTCTGGCCGGCTTGTGAGCGTTTAAACATGGGTCAACCAACTTGCACTGTTTTTAACCAAAGACACTAGAATAACAAGATGCGTAACGGCCATACCAAAGACACTAGAATAACAAGATGCATAACGGCCATACATTCGTTTGGCACTATGCAGCCACTTTTTTGGTGAAGGCCAAATTTGCTCTCTTTCCGCTCGCTCACGCTGAGAGCGTAAGAAATGTAAAAATAGAATTTGCTTGCTTGTGTGAGTAAAAACAAGAGACGAGAACGCGTATATGTGTGCGTGTTGTGCTAGAAGACGATTTTCGGGCCAAAATCAATTCTGATCGAAGAAACGAATTTACATATTTGGAGTTGTGGCCAATTTCGTAGCAATATGATGAAATAAAATAAAAATTCCCTGACTATTATAATTTTAAAGTTTTTTAAATTCGTTTGTTAAAATCGCCGCTCGAATACCGCTTACATATTTATAATTATATTGAAAATTTATGTTGAAAAAAATACTTTTATTTGTGCACTAATGCTCAACAATTTCATTATTTATTATTATTTCATTTAATTTCATAAAAAAATAATAATTTTATAAATAAATAATAAAAATAATAATATTTCATAATAAATAATAAAAATAATAATATTTCATAATAAATAATAAAAATAATAATATTTCATAATAATATTTCATAAAAAATAATAATACGTAGTAGAAAATAAAAATTAATAAAATAAATAAAAATATGAAAACAGTTCGTTGCAAAAGTCATATCGTCAGGCACGAAGTGCGGACACAAGCACTCAACAATCATTGCCTTATTAATTTTTCTCACGCCGCAAGCTGAATACCCTAATGACAAGTATTCTAATATAAAGTCATTTTCGAAATTTATTTTGTGATGTACATAGAGTCGTCTATTACTATTTCTAAGCTTTATTTAAATAATAATAACGTTGAGGCAATGCAAAACAAGAATTTTTCGCATGGTGCCAATTGATAAAAAATAATATAGATTTACAGTCAACGAACTTCTAAGGTGAAGGGCATATTTTGTCAAATTTACAATACATGAGCATACGTGTGCACACATACAGTTGTATGCTATCACTGTATGCGTAGAAAAGAGCTGTTTGCTGTAGCGCTCTCCGCTCTTTCTCTCTCGAACAAAAACTCAAGAGAGCCTGGAGCCACCTCTAGAGCCACGGCCAAAAAATCGCGTGCCAAAAATTTGTATGGCCGTTACGCATCTTGTTATTCTAGTGTCTTTGGTTAAACAGAGTAACCGTTTTTGCTTTAATTTGATGCATGGATATCCTTCATGGCGTCGGCGTTTAGAAAACGTACTTTTATGTTAAATAAAAATGAAATAATAAAGCTGGATATTTTTATTATAGGAAAGCATTTCTTCTATTCGAGGAAAATGATAATTCCGTCAACTATTTTTTAAATCGCTTGAATAAATGTTATTTAAAAATGACTACTTTTATACACAGTTCACCATTTAAGTAGGAGACATGTGTGACATTGTATAAATTAAGAAGATTATGATGGAAGGGGGACTACCCTTCTTAACTGCTGGCCTAGGGACTCAGTCAGTTTTATTTTAATAAAAGAATAACGGCTATTGCCGGAGTTGTTCTCATATGAGCTTGTGCTCTTTATTCAATGAGGCTTCAAAACGAACTGAACTATAAAATGATTCTTAAAGCTAACAAAAGAATCGCAGCGGCCACACAAATATGCTGTGATTGCCGTCCGCGCACAAGTTTCCGGCCCAATGCCGGGTCAGCACTTTTGACGTTTTTATATCATATTTCGCACACTGAGCCAACTGTTCTAGTACGTTGGCTTGTGTTAACTACTCCCCCTTCAAGATTCCGGCTGTCCTCGGTCCTAACTCAGCGATCATCCCGTTTAGTTGGATTGCAGATTTACGCGCTCCGATGAACCGTAGACAGGTGATGCCGATACAAATCATTGCACAACAAATCGCTGCTGCGATAAGTATTATGCGATGTGAATGGTTAGCATCAATTTCTCCCCCGAACTCTTTGATGAACTCCAAGTTACGTTCACTCAGCTGGTGAAGGTAGGGGAGACTCAGAATATCTCTGTTGGCGGTGATATTCAATGATGGGGAACTCGCTACCCCTGGAGCTCTTGTTTGGGCCTTGTCGTGATTTATGAAGGTGGTGGCGTTTATCACGACACGATCGTTGAAGGTGATGAGATGTGTGCCACGTAGGTAGACTTTTGTTCCGTTGTCCACCGTGACCCTGGCTGGCCGGTCAATGATGATGATGATTCCCTCACCCACGCGGGTAAGCGGGTGTAGGTCGCTTGGTTGCGACTCACAATGCGCTAGGACGCCTGCGTGTAGTTCCCTGGCGCATGAGCTGTCCATTGATAGTTGGCAAAAGGTAGCCCACGGTGTCGGGGTGCAATCTTTGATTGTATGGACCTCTTCTCCACACTTTGCCACCATGTTGTCAGTTATCCGCAGCATAACTCCTTTGCAAGTGACCGGGAAAATAGTGACCTTCTTACAAGATAATTTTATTTTGGGAAATTTAATAATAAATAAAATAATAATAAATTAATAATAAGCAGTGTCTCGTATAAATGGCCGGTGTCAATTTGGGTATTTTTATGAGTTTGTAGGATTTGATTTACAGTTGTTGTTAATTGGTTAATTCGATCTTGTATTCTAGTATTAATTCTGATTTCCCTATTGTTTGATTGTGTCAACTGCCACTCTGTGAATCTAATTATTTCTAGATCGCCGGCATCCGGCGTCCCCGCTACTACCTTTAGCATTGAGCCTAGAAAATCTAAACTCCTTGCGATTCTATGGTGGATTTTCAACGAATCCAGCGTATCCCGAAGGTGCGAGATATCCACTTCTAGCAATCTCCTCATATGAGACTGTGGAAACATCTCGTTCATGCTGCTTGTTTCTTCTATTATGCGCATGTATTCCGAAAGATTTGCCGAATGGGTCACATACGCGAGCTCCTCCCACACCAGGATCTCTCCATCTATGATGGGGATATACCTTGTCTGTGAGTAGTTAGTGATGTGCGCTGACACCAATGCCAGTGAGAGGAGGATGAAAACTCTGCACCTGTGGAAATGTATTTTTTTAGTCGCTTTTTCTTGTTTGCTGAGGTTTATCCCATCAACGGACTTAATGTCTACTAAATGGAAGTTTGCCGAATGGCTGGATAATAAAAAATTTAAAATTAAGCGAGAGAGTCATTTTAAGTTGTCCTTGTGGACCACCCTCCCTTCAATGAGAACCGTGGTCCCCAGGTCTGCTTGTATGGTTTTTTCCTCACACAAGGGAGTGAGTTTATTGCCAAGCCTTCTGTTAGTTTTGACCAAAACCTTTTCGCCCACTTCGAAGACTTTGTTTTGTCGAGAAGCATTCTCCCTAGACCTTAGCGCGTCCTGGGCCCTCTTAATTTTGTCAGCAATCCGTTCTTGTGTGCCGTCCGTGTATTCTTGTATTACGTCGACTGGCCTCTTATCGGTGACCGAATGGATTGATTTGTTATATCTGGTAGTGGCTACCAAGATTATTTCCACGGTGTCACTTAAGCCCTTGTCAATTTTGAGGCACCTGGCGAGCTCCAGTAGAGTGCTGTGAAAACGCTACACTTGCCCGTTTGATAAACTGTGAAGGGGTGGCGCATTGGTGATGCTGACGCCGAAATGGTTGTCTAGCATGGCCGTGATCGTGTGCGATTTTAACGATGGTTCGTTGTCGCAGTAAATCACTTTGGCCTTTGTGAAGAAATTCATGACCTGTAACAAGGCCGGTTTCAAATCCTCAATTGTTCTTGACGGCACGTGCTGTACGACGGCGAATTTCGAAAACTTGTCAATGCAAGTGAGAAAATATTTTTTATCCGTCGAGAAAATGTCTATGTGTAGCATCTCTCCTATATGAGAGGGAATCGGTGACTCGCCAATCTCTTGTTTCTTCGGATGCCTATCATATTTGGCTTTCGCGCATGTTTTGCAGTTTTGGACAATTTCATTGGCCAGTTTGGCCATTTTCGGGAAGTAGTACTCTGTGAGAACTTGTTTCACATTTTCCTGGGCCGACCGGTGGGCCCTATTGTGTATTGTGTTCTGCTAATATGATTTCCCTTCTTTCCTCGACCCCAAAAATGTCTGTAACACATTTATGGAATGAAATCTTCTCAACCTCCTTACCCCACTTGAGTTGGGCGGAAGCAAGGCAAAGTGATGCACCGGCCTGTGTTAACAGATCGGCCCCGATTATCCCGTCGAATGTTGTAAGGTCTGGTTGAATGAAAAAGGTCGCTTTTAAATCAAAAATTGAGTCGAAGCATTTTTTTGTAACGGTGGTGGTGCCGTGGATTGAGTGAATTTTGAAAGGGGAGTTCACCGGGCGGATATTCTTTAGCTCTTTGCGAGGTCGGATGAAATTTTTTGACGCGCCGGTGTCTAAAAGGAAATTCATTGGTACCCCCGCTACTCGTCGTCTGATGACGGGTAACAGGGATTTTCCCGTAAAAAATTGACGTAGTCAGAATCATACTCGGCAATGGCATCGTCGTCTATTTTCGATGCCGCTTTGGAGGCGGCGGCGGCATATGCTCCTGTGTTTTCTTCCGCATTCTGCATAATGAAGTTAATTTTTTGTTGTTTCCTCACAGCGCCTGTGCGCTCAGAGGTGGCTGGTCTTCTGTTCTGGTAGGCATTTGCCTGGGTCGGCTGCAGCAATTTAGAAAATGATGGATCGACCTCCATAGGCTCTGGTGTGCCGTTGCCTTTGTAATTTTTTGCACTTTGCGGGTCGGCGTGCACCTGTGCCTTATGCTGCCTATTAAAATATCGGTTTTTGGTGTTATAATGTTGTAGGTCACGGTGGTCGTACCTGTCAAGTTGACGACCCTGCGTTTTTGCAGAAGGTTGGCGATCTTTGTCTTCTTGACTTTTTGCAAAACTGGCTGCAAAAACGTACCTCTCGTGGTTAGATTCCACTTCTTGTGCTAAGGCCAAAGCTGACGGCATGTCTTTGCCGCGAAAAGCACATCAGTGAGGTTACGTTTAAGTCCCGAGATGAAAATACGCAAGGCGTCCTCTCGGAACTTTTCGCACAATATTTTTGCCACCGATGGCTCGTGGGACATATGAGCTTTATCTGTGAGTAGGGTGAGTTTTTTCTCGACCTCATCATAATATTGTAACAGGGTCATGTTGTTCCCCTGTCTTAAAGTACTCATGTCCTGTTCAATGACATGCATTGGACGCTTGTCACTGTAAGTGACATCGAGCCGATTTATAATAGCATCGAAATTCAGTACAGTGCCAAACGAGGATAAAACGTTATTGGCCGCGCCCCTAACTTTGTTCCTAATAATTGTCACAGCCTCGTAATGGCGAGAGGTGCCGTTGAAATCTTTGAATATGCGATACGTAGCAATCGCCGCTTGTCGCCACGAAACATACGATTCCTGTGATTTCGAGAATTCAGGCAAATATTTAACGGCATCTAAAGTCATGCTACATGGGGAATTATTAGTTATGTCTATGGGCTCGTATGTTCTAATAACGGGGGCCACTGCTGAGGTGGACGCGACATGTGTTGTTTCCAACTGGCTGGCCAGCTCTTGAATTTTCTGACGCATTTCATTTCGCGCGAGTTCATTTCTGGCAGCTTCGTCCGCCAAAGTATTGGCCACAATTGCCTGTATTACAGCTTTGAGCTGTTCTGGGTCGATCGCCATTTCAGGGGGATTCGCGGTTACGTATCTTAGAGGGGAAGTTTGATTTTCGTTATCAGACTCTGAGTCTGTGGAGTATATTCCTATACCGTGAGAATGTGGGCTGCATGAGCAGTCCAATTCACTTGGGTATGCAAAAGCTGCCTGTGTGGGTAGCTGTTGACCAAAGACAAACAACAAAAAAAAAATAAAGACAAAGACTGCAGCGTCGAATGTCGCGCTTACATCGAACGGAAACAAAAAACAACAATAACAAATGAACGTATGCGCTGTTATGAAGAATAATTATATTATTTTGTTTTTATTCCCATTGACACGAGACCATGTGTACCTGCTGGTTATTAATTTATTTTATTACTATATTTTGTACTTTTTATTTAAAAAATTTACGTTTCTGTGCAGACTTAAAATGCATTTAGCATCGGTTCCCACTCACATAATTTTTTCTGGTGTATGTGTGTTTGTTTGATCACTAATTCCCTTCACTTTTCCCGCTCCGCTGTCGTAAATTTCGTAAATTTCTCGCTGTGTGGGCGGTGTTGGTGATGGTGGTGGTGGTGGCTGGTGGTTCCCACCACTAGTTGAGCGCCAATTAAGAAGATTATGATGGAAGGGGGACTACCCTTCTTAACTGCTGGCCTAGGGACTCAGTCAGTTTTATTTTAATAAAAGAATAACGGCTATTGCCGGAGTTGTTCTCATATGAGCTTGTGCTCTTTATTCAATGAGGCTTCAAAACGAACTGAACTATAAAATGATTCTTAAAGCTAACAAAAGAATCGCAGCGGCCACACAAATATGCTGTGATTGCCGTCCGCGCACAAGTTTCCGGCCCAATGCCGGGTCAGCACTTTTGACGTTTTTATATCATATTTCGCACACTGAGCCAACTGTTCTAGTACGTTGGCTTGTGTTAGTTTTATAAACTATACTATCATCTCTAATAAATAAATAAGAAATTTATTTATTTATTTCTAAAAGAGTATAAAGAATGGGAAGTGCGATCTTGTTTAGATCAAAATACGCTAAAGAACAATTACTTCGACTCCGAAATTTAGGTGATCAAATATTATCTGATGCATCGTCTTTAAAAGAGAAAACAAAATTCGATAATATTCAAGTTGAACTGTTTGACTGTTTTGGGCGGATTGTATGCGAAAGGAGGGGCGTGGCCAGTGTTTTTGGCATACAGCATACAAATGACAAGACAAACAATATTACACAGAAAAATCTAAACATTTTTCAAACGCGTGGTCATGGCATTTTTGGGCGGTTTCAGGGCGTTGGAGTGGGCGTGTCAAAAATTTACAAAACTAATAAAATTATGAGAATACATAAATACAACAAATTTTCAAAAATGTGTTTGTGCATGGCAGGTATGGACGGCTTTAGTACGTTGAAGTGGGCGTGGCAAAAAGTTTTTTTTCTTATGGGCGTGGCAGTTTTGTGCCATTAGAGTATGCGTGACAAAATGGGTAGAATCTCAACCTTCTAGCTTTTATAGTTCCTGAGATCTCGATGATCCTTCTACCTGTTACATACTTTTCAGCGAATCTAGAAAAGGAGTCAAGTTAATAATTAATTTAGGAGTCAAATTAATTCAAATTAATATTTGCGGAGAGAGCGGCTGAGTACCAGAATATTCAAGGTCAGTTTCCCTTCGTCGCTCATCTACCCTCTCGTTCACACAAGATGTTCAGTTGCGACCAAAAAGTCGAACGAACGTCAATGTAAGCAGCGAGAAAACGAAGATGTCACGCCCCCCCTGAAGTTATTGAAAACTAGTGATATAACCCTTGGAAATTGTGGATGAGTTTGAGGCAACCGCGTGCTTCTTGGAACGGGCTACCACGCCCCTGATGGCGGCTGTAACTACGCCCACTACCGCTCACAATCACGACAGATTACATTCGCGCCAAGTTGATCTAAAAGAGTCGTCCGGAACGGAATCTATCCGTGGCCTGGGCCGCGTTGCGCCTGGCAAAACGGATCCAACAGCGCGTGAAAAGAAATCGTTCTGCCAAAAAAATCGATCTAGTGAACCTGCAACAACCCTTTTTGCACGCGGTTGGGATCGAATTAGTTAGCTGTGAGGAGTACGAAAGACGGCATTGCCAGCCGCGAAACAGATTAAGTCGACGGGCGAATCCACTGGAATTTTTAGCTGATATGGCTGCGATTGGCAGCCACAAATAGTTGCTGTCGAGCCGCCGACAATACCCAGGAAATGCCTTAAACGCTCATTGGCTTACACAAATGAAGATCGTTTTATTCGCAGTTTCTCTTCCCTCACTATTGGTATCGTCAGACGAACTGATCTGGCGCGCAAAGTAGCTTAATTTTAAGTAAATCGATGTGACCAATTACAATAACTATAAAAATGCATACATTTAGTATTTAATGTGACCGAGTGCCCTTAACCGTTGACAAATAACTGAACTACTTATCGATAGCCAACTTATCCGTTCCGCGACATCCCCTCCCCGTGAAGCAACAGCATTCACCACATCCAGAACGGCTAACTTCGAAGCGGGACGCAGCACTAATTTGGCTCGGTCGCTAGTCCTCACCGAAGCCCGCCGTGGCACTCCATCTTTCCCGGTGAACACCTCTTCAACGACGCCTCTTTTCCACTCCCTGCGTGGTATGGCCGGATCGCAGATGTATACCAGGTCTCCTCGACGCATGGGCTCAACACGCTGGCACCATTTCTCTCTGCGAACAAGTGTGGGCAAGTACTCGTGCACCCATCGTTTCCAGAACCGATCTCTCATCATCCGAGCGATACGCCACTGCTTCCTTGTTGTGCATCTCTCAGATGCCAATTCATCATCTCCAGGAAGATTTGGCACGTCGGACATTCCTTCCAACAGGTCGTTCGGTGTCAGTGGAGCCTCCTGCTCCACTGTGATCGGCAAGTGCGTGAGCGGGCGGGAATTCACTATGTTCTCCGCCTCGATCAGCAAGTTCTCCAGCACGTGCTCCTTGGGTGCAAGTTCCTTCATCGTATGCGCCAAAACTTTCTTCACGCACTGGACCATCCTTTCCCAGACACCTCCCTCAGCTGGGTTTGATGGGCAGTTGAAGATCCATTCGATTCCTTTAGATGACAACTCGCCCTGTATCTTCACTGGGTCAAATACATCGGTGAATCGTCTGGCCTCTTTATCGGCTCCCACGAAGTTCTTGCCATTATCGCTCCTTATCCTAAACACAGGTCCACGGCGGCACATGAAGTTTCTCATAGCGATGATGCATGAATCTGTTGACAAATCATGAGCCATCTCCAAGTGGACGGCTCTCGTAGTTAAGCAGGTGAATAGCGCCACCCACCTCTTCTCTGTTCGGCGCCCAATCGACACAAGCAATGGTCCGAAATAGTCCAGGCCAGTGAACTTAAATGGCCATCCATTTGCCTCAAGCCGATCCTCTGGCAATGGGCCCATTTTCGGTTGTGTCGGTCGTGCCTTCCGCAACTTGCATACGTTACAGTTAGCCACCACCTTCCGTAGAAGCCTCCTCACGTTAGTTATCCAAAACTTTTGGCGAATCTCGCCGATGGTGGCCTCCACGTTTTGGTGGCACATCGTCTCATGGTTGTGACGAACGATCATTTCCGCCAGTGCACTTTTATGGGACAGTATGATCGGACGGCGAGCCCCATATGGTACGCATGCCGCTGCGTCAATCCTTCCATTGGCACGCATGATACCCTCTCTATCCAAATACGGCGAAAGTCCTGATAATTGGCTGCTCTTGCTGACCGTTCCTGTTTGAGCTTCCTCGCCGAACGCTTCTCTCTGCGCCAGCCGGACCAATGCGTGCTCCGCGTCAGCAAGTTCGACAGAGGTAAGCCCGTGCTCTTCTCGCTCGTAGCGTTGCCCGCGACAGCGTCGAATAAATCTTAGGATCCATGCTGTCGTTCTTACCAGTCGGTTGAATCTCGAGAACCTCTGCCAAGATAGAAGGGGCGCGTTTACCATGGCCAATACAAACTCACCTGACATCTCTTCTTCCTCAGCGGCCTGTGGAGCGCGTCCATCGGTTACAGAAAATTTGGGCCAACTTTCTTCAGGTCCCGTTAGGAATGGTGGTCCGCTTAACCACCGCGAACCTTGGCTGAAGTCCACGCGGCGTTGCGACCTGGTCGCGTCGTCTGCCACGTTTTCGGCAGATGGTAGCCATCTCCATTGGGAAACCTCTGTGGATTCTAAGATTTCTGCCACCCAACAAATTGCTTATATCTCCGGTGAGTGCTGGTGATCCAGTACAGCACGGTCTTAGAGTCGGTATATAGTGTGCAGCTGCTGATCGCTACACCGTGTTCCTGTTTAACGGTGTCCATCAGTCTAATTCCTAATACAGCTGCTTGAAGTTCCAGTCGTGGGATCGACATCGTCCTCATGGGAGCACATTTCGTTTTGGAACACACAAAATGTGCCTGCACATCGTCGTTTGCGTATGTGGCCTGCCAATAAGCCGCCGCGGCGAACGCAGATTGGCTGGAGTCCACGAAGACGTGCAGCTGCAGTGTCCGTACACATCCAGCGCCGAAGTAGTAGCGTGGACATCAGAATTCTTCAATGTATTTCATTTCTTGCCGCCAGCGCTCAAATGCTGCGGCCAATTCGTCTGGGAGTGGCTCATCCCACTTGACTCTCCTCCGCCAAATCTCTCGCATCAACAGTTTAGCGGTTATCATATAGCAGCTCAAGAACCCGATCGGATCGAATGTGGACATAACAAGGCTTAGAAACTCCCTCTTGGTAGGGACGCGTTTCCCGTCCATCACACTGCTGGGTACCCGATGGTATTTGATGCTGAACTTGAAGTTATCCGTAGCCGGCTGCCAATACATTCCCAATATTTTCTCCTCAGATTCGCTCCATTTAACATTCGTGTTGGATCCTTGTGGGTTCAGAGCTTTGACCACATCTGCCGAACTGGAGGAAAACCGACACAAATCAAATCCTGCGTTTGCGTGTATTTCTCTCACCCGTGACGAAACGGCGACAGCATCGTCCTTGCTCACGAAACTGTCCACATAGTCGTCCACATAGTGGTACTCCTTTATCGCCAGAACCGCTCGCGGATCCGTACTACTATATTGCGAAGCGTTGACGAGCTTCACATAGTCCGCTGCACAAGGAGAGCAAGCTGCTCCGAATGTCATGACCTGCATCTCGTAGGTGTCCGGGTTCCGACGATCCTCTCCATTTCTCCACAAGAATCGCTGGGCACATCTGTCCTGTGGCTGTATCAGTACTTGGTGAAACATCTCCTTAATGTCCGCACATACTCCAACTGCTCCTTCCCGGAAGTGGAAGAGCACTGCTGGTAAGGATTTGTAGCGCTGAGGGCCTTTCATCAGCGCCGAGTTCAGTGATATACTTTGGCTGCGGCATCGAAGACTAGACGGATTTTTCCCGGCTTGTTTGGGTTCTCGACCGCGAAATGCGGAAGGTACCATACCTTGCCGTTGGTGTGGGTTATCCCCTGCGGCTCTAGTCGTCGTGCATATCCCTTCTTGATGTAATCATCCAGAATTCCCTTGTATGCCCGCGCGAAGACCTCGTCGCGCTTCTTTTTCCGTTCAATGCTGACGAGTCTCTTGAGTGCCATGTTGTAGCTGTCTGGCAGTCTCACCTCGTCGACTTTCCATAGCAGACCAGTCTGGTATCGTCGGCCTACACGTTTCGTCGTGTCCTCCAAAATGCTTAAGGCTCGCACATCGTCACCAGCTGCGACCGGCGGTGCGGGCTTTACTCCAAAATTCTCAGTTTCGAAGTAATCGCTGACCATCTTCTCTAGAAGATTATCGTGTGACACGGCTAAAAGGCATGATCTCGATACCGGTGGACTTGCACTCCCTTTTACCGGTCCGTACACCACCCATCCAAGTTTAGTGGCGGCTGCAAATGGTCCTCCTGCTCCAAAGCTTCTGGTCCTCAGTGGAATACCCAAATGAGCGTGATCTAAGCCGATCAAGATCCTTGGCGTTGCATCGAAGTAGGCGTGCATTTTCCTTTCTTGCCTTAACATCCTCCCGACGCAAGCTTTGCATCGGAAGATTTAGATTCGATACAGCGAACACATTTCGTAGGTGATGGCGCATGGATTTGCCCGTGCCACTTATCTGCAGGCTAACTACCGTAGTGTGCTCTCTGGCGGATTTGCCACCAAACCACTGCACGTTGAGCTGTCGACTCTCTCCCTTTAGGTTCAGGCTCTGGATAATTTCGTCGTCAATAAGCGTTACGGACGATCCCTCATCGAGCAGCGCGTATGTGTCCACTTGCTTATTCCTCCCATACAACGTCACGGGCAAAATCCGGAATAGCAGGTGATCTCCATCCGGGTCAACGCAGCTAAGGTTTCGGTGTGGCGATTCCTGGCCATCCTCGGCTTGTCCTGCTTTTAGCGTTGCAGTCGTTGACGTAAAGGGATTACGTCGGCGATGGCTGGTGTCCCTTTGCAGCTCCTGATCTCGAGTGCTCGTATGCCCCTTCAAGCGGCCGCCGTTCGACTGGGGTAGCCTGGAATTCCCGATTCTATCGTGGAGCAGGTAGTTATGCCTTCTTTGGCACCCGTTGACACTGCATTTGGTGCCCTTCTTGCAGAACCGGGCCATGTGTCCACTCTCCAAGCACGCGAAGCAGATCCTATGCTTCCTTGCTAACTCGATTCTCGCTGTCGGAAGTGCATGATGAAATTCCTCGCAGTCCTTGATCCCATGCTGCTCCTCACATATTGGACAACATTTGTGAGAGTTAGTATCCTTTCCATCCAGACGACTTGTGCTTGCGTGCAATAGCCTTCGCTTCGGATCTTTACTTGCAGCATCCGTCACAATGCATATCAATCTAGCGAGCTCGTGTAGCCATTCGCTAAAATGCACCACTGTTGGATATGGTTCTATCGTAGCTGCATGCTTCGCCCAGTCCAACCTCTTGCTTATAGGCAACTTAGCTATCAGCTCCTCCATTAGGGTAGGATTTCCTAAATGCTGAATGCCGTTCTTTGTTGACTTCAAAAACGCAGCGAGGTTGCTCACCTTTGTGGCAAACGGCACAATTCTGGCTATGTTCGGTTCTGATATTGGCAGCACATCTCGCACGCTCTCCAGTTGAATTCGAATCAGTTGCTCCGGGCGTCCATATCGAAATCGAAGCTGCTCCATAACTTCTTGCACATTGTTGGGGTGGATGAGCAGCGCCTTTACTGCCGCTCGTGCCTCACCCTTCAAAGCCTTCACTAGCCTTTGATTGTTCTCCAAGGCTGTTCATTGATATGCCTCCGTCGTCTCCGTAAACGCGCACTGGAATATTGGCCATTCCTCGGGCTGGCCTTCGAACTCTGGAAGATCCGGTAATCTGCGTGGCGTCCATACATTTGGTATACTTGCCGGTGCTGTCCCGTAGGACCCAGGCGCAGTAACCACTAAGTTGCGTTGTGGCTCCCGTAGTGCATCAACATACCCTAGTTCTGGCTGCACCGTGGCCGTAACGTAGCAAGGCGGAGATAGGCTCACTGTTGTACAGTTATTATTCCGTGTGTTACCGTTACCGCTCAACCCGATTCCAACGGGATTTCTTGCGGTCTCTGCTTGCCCATCCTTTGCCTTGGCCTTGGATAGTTCCCTTTCTAAGGTTGCGATTCTTTCCAATAGGTTCGCCACCTCTACAGTTGTGGAATTTGTAGTCTGCCCTGCTATGGCAGGCTGCGGAGTACCACTCGGATTCTGACCGAGTAATCCACTTTCCTTGGAACTTTGAGGCTGCTGTATATCACTAGCCACACTCGTCGTGGGCTCTTTGGACTGATCTAGTCTGGGGCTTCGCCTCAGCGCCGGCATGTTGCAAATCACAGGGTGCGAATAAAGAGTGCGAATAAAAGAAATGTCGAGCCGCCGACAATACCCAGGAAATGCCTTAAACGCTCATTGGCTTACACAAATGAAGATCGTTTTATTCGCAGTTTCTCTTCCCTCACTATTGGTATCGTCAGACGAACTGATCTGGCGCGCAAAGTAGCTTAATTTTAAGTAAATCAATGTGACCAATTACAATAACTATAAAAATGCATACATTTAGTATTTAATGTGACCGAGTGCCCTTAACCGTTGACAAATAACTGAACTACTTATCGATAGCCAACTTATCCGTTCCGCGACAGTTGCAGATCAATAATTTTAGTATTAATTAAGGTTTTCTTCTCTTTTAGTGTTAGTGAGTACTTTTAGTGAGTACCCTAACTCGTGAAAATGAACAAATATATTTTATATATTTTCATATTTTGATATTATTCTATTCGATCAAGGAACGTAGCATTTATTTAAATTCACTATTAAATTTAAAGTAAAAAAAAAATGAAGAAATTAAAGTTAAGTTAGTAAGAGAAATAAAACGGAAAGAATGAAGTCAACTTGTAACGTAATGAAATAATGGTCTAGTCTTCCGTTATTAATGGATCGTCACCGAAACATCAACATGTGTAAAGTTCGCTAGAACTTAATTATCGTTAAACAAGGGGAAGCTAGTATAATATGTACACCAGCCACCCCTGTCTGCTCGGTTTTTTAAAGCCAAACACCACTTCCTGGTACATTTTGCAACTGCAATAGAAAAATGTGGTCCAATAAAATACCTTTGGTGTATGCGATTTTAGGTTGAGCAAAAGGATGGGAAAATAATTTTAAACAATTTAAAACCTCCACACACACTAGCTGTCAATTCGAAGCTAGTATTTTCAAAATTTGTATTTGATCAACATTTTTTAGTACTTGTTACAACTTTACAAAACGAAACAAACTTAATTAACGCGCGGAACTAACTCTTTTGAAGTTTATTAAATCAAAACTTTTCGGACTATGTTAAATATCGGTTGATCAACAGGTTAATATTTGAGTAGTGACTACTATCTAGAAGTATTTTTATTGCGCATGCTGAAAATTCCTTTGTGATATGTCAAGAAATCTTAGTATTTAACTCTTAAAAACACTTTCGAGCTTGGATACGCTAAGAAGCTTTCTATAATAGTGTTAAGTTGACACTGCTAAAACTTCTAAAATGGGTACAATTCCTTTCTTAGAATATATGTTCTTCATGCCTTAGTTGTAAATTTATACAACTAGATCAGTGAATTTAAATTCAAATTGGTCGTGTTCAGGACAAGTATTTAATTTATGTATCTGTTTCCCATACTTAAATCAGTACATTTATAGCTCTTAAATAATTTTTTCAGACTTTCTCTCATCAAATGTAGGTACATGAATGAAAAACGTTCGTTCTTAAATCCATTATCCGTTCTTAAACATAAATTTTTTGTTCGTGTATCAAGATTGGCGCTTTTCGTACTTTCGATATCGTCCGCCACAAAAAACATCCACGCTCTTACTTTTCAAAAATGTATTGTTTATCGTTTTCTTATTTGTCTTGACAATTAATTATGGTACACCAAATTGAATTTTGGGCAGTAGATTACGTTGGTTATTCAAGCAAACAAAAGGGCTAAATCGGTGGAAAATTGAAGAAGTCTTAGGTCCAAAATAAAGGACCACAGTTTCGTGACCTCCAGTTTCGCAAGCCTTCTATCTGGATCAATAGCCTAGTCGATCTGGCCATGTCCGTCTGTCCGTATGCTCTTATGAACGTCGAGGTCTGAGGTACTTTAAAGGCTAGAAGGTTGAGGCACTTTTAAAAACATGATGACATTTTTTCATATTTTTTTAGTCTTGTAAATTTCTATCTACCACTCTAACGCCCTAAAGCCGCCCATAACTGCCACGCCCACACTTTTGAAAAATGTTTAGATTTGTTTTCTTCATATTGTTTGTCTTGTCAATTTGTATCTGTATACCAAAAACACTGTGGCCACGCCCCTACTTTCACCTACAAACCGCCCAAAACGGTTACGGTCACATTTTCAAAATTTTTAAAATTTTTCTCATTTTATGCCCCAATATCTATCGATATCCGAAAAAAATAATGAAATTTCGAATTCGCATTTCCACTAGCTGAGTAACGGGTATCTGATAGTCGCGGAACTCGACTATAGCATTCTCTCTTGTTCTAATTCCCTTGTCCGCTCACTTGCATTTTCATCGCCTTTTGTTGTCCGCTGGCATAAACAAAAGTATGAAAGTTCATCCGCTTCTTCGCCATCTTCTTTGTTTGTCAAAATCGCTAAATTCTCTGACAATTCTCATTTATCATCGGCATCGGCAAGGCCCCCCGAAAACTTTCCAAACTTTGCTCCAGACTGCGCAATACACGGAAATAAATACTTTTTAATTTCAGTCCAGTTCTGTGTTGTGGCGTGATCGGCAATTGTAGATATATTTTATTTTGATAACCAACATTTTAGTAGTTTGTTTTTTTTTCATAATTAAGTTTTATAAGTACATGATTTTGTCATCATGCACACCCAACGGCTACATACGATCGTAATAGCTATATATCTAGGCGGGAATACTCAGAGCTGTTGTAAAAGCATAGGTTTTTGACATAACATTATCTAAATGTCAAAATGGGAATCATACCACTCGGGAAAAAGTTATGAGCAATTAATTTAGCCGTCGTTACGTGGAGCAAATCCGAGATTTTTTTTTTCAATTTATTTGTGTGTCTATAAAATATCAACTTTAGTTACGTAAAAATAAATGCAATATAATTTTGTATTACAATATATTTACGCATGTTGATTTTTTTGCGAGTGTTCCGCTCAACCCTACCCTCACTCCCCTGCGCCGTCTTAACCGTCCGTCAAGCATATGGCACCTGCAGACTCGGAACTCAAAAAGCGGGATCCGCTCCACTCAGAGCCTGCGATAGATATTTGCATACATTTGCCAACTTTTATTCCCTCGCATTCACCGAAACTACTCAGCCATGGATCCCAGCAAAAAAATACTTTTTCATTTCTTCTCCTTTCTGCTGCCACTATTTTAGCACCCGGGTCCGGGTGGAAAAAAGGGGGAGGGCCAACTTTCGCTGCAGTTAGCGGCGACGCAGCTCTTTGTGAGTGAATTTAATTAAATTTATGAAAAATTTACATATTTATTGGTTTAAATGGCCAAAAATTGTTCGCAGCTCACACGCATATACAGTTCCAGACAAAAGTGTAAGGCATTGCATGTTGTTATGAATGTCATTCCATCTTAGCTTTCTTCTATGTTTTAAGCCCTTTGGCATAATACTCTGAAGCAAGGTAAATAAAATGGTTATATAACTAGAGAACTTGCCCTATATCCCTGAAACGTACTGTCAACAAGGGATGGATGTGTGTGACTAAATATTCATAAAAAAAGCAAACAACAAAACTTTCTGTCACAGTTAGTGTATGCAGGCTGGCGTGAAATCCTATTCTTTCCCACTCTTAGGAATGTAGTTTTTGGGAGTCAACGAAAATTCACATTATTTTACCGAAAACGAATGCAAATTCAAAGAGTCCAAAAATATCCGTGTATTCGTTTAGTATTCGGAGAAACTTCACCTCGCTCGACAGAACAACGAGGTTGAAAACTTTCCCTGTCATAAATGCCCTCAATAAATTGATTATCACACATTAAACTTAAAGAATGTAGTTCTCATATAGTTGCTGTTGAGCTTTTTTGCATAATCCCTAAAAGATATCAAAAAATTTTTGGTTGCCTAATCTGTGTTTCAATTTTTCTTTTTAAATTTTCGTCCGTGTATCAAACGAAGCAACAGAGGCGAACTTAAGTCGAATTAAAATACCACGAAATAACAAACAAACAATAGATGCTATATTTCAGCTGTATGTGTGAAAGAGAAATTAAAATGCTTTTTTGTATATCGGTAGAAGCTGGAAAAAAATACTAACATGAAAGAAAATTAAAAATTGAGTGGGCGTGCAAAAAATTGTTTTGGGAAAACGATAGAAATTTATTAGCTTGAATAGTTCCTGAGATTGTAGTGGCCAGATCGACTCGGCTATTGCTCCTGATCAGAAATTTATATGGAATCGCAAGCAAGCCAGAAGAGCAATGCGGTCGAGCTACGCGGATATAATAATGCCACAAAAGATCGTGAGAGTATAGAGATCAATCAAAATGAGCAGTCGGTGCCACACATTTTTGTAAGCTCATTACAGTTTAAAATCAAACAATATTTTAATATTAATAATTTAAATAATGCGTCGTCGCAGGAGTTTTTGGGCATTAAATGGAAACCTGGGACTACATATGTACTTATTTGGTCTGAAACGCTTCATTCTACCTGTTACATATTTTTTAACGAATCTAGCATACCCTTTTACTCTACGAGTAACCGGTATAAAAATGAAAATTTATTCAAGTTCTATTGACATTTTAACTGAAATTTAATGTTCGTTTGTATGCAAGTCTATGTATATTCAGGTAAACATAAAAATACCATGTCCAGTTTGTTGATTGTTACAATACATTTATTTACCCCAGTTTATATTTAAAGGTTGGCTAATTAATTTAATTTCTACATTTAGATGTATAATTAATAGAATATCAGAGGTATACTTTTAGATTTTTCTCATTTATTTCTTAATTAGATTCGACCAGTTAGTCTATTGTTTCCAAAAACACTTTCCCTATTTTGAATTTCAAGGTTGATTAATAAACTTTTTTTATGTTGTCTTATAGAAGTAGTATTATGAGAATATCAGTTGTTTAATTTTTATATTTATATATAGTATACAGATGTATACTACATATAATGAATAATTTTCCAACCATTAGGAAATTTTCTTGTTGTCATTCGAGGGAGAATCTTCACGGCATAAAAACCAAATTAAAATTCGGTAAGCTGGTTTCTTTCTCAGTCGCGTTTTAAAAAAATTTTTAGAAATCTAGAATCGAATCGAGTCAAATGCCCTTTACTTGTGCAGTCCGACATAATGAAGCCAAAAAAGTACTTTACAGAGAGAAAAAGTACTTTAACTCGTCAGAGTTAAATCCTAATATTTATATTTGAAAATCACCAGATAACTGCTATGTATTCTAAAACTGATATGCCCCTGTCTAACAATACAATTAAATAACAATTTCTCTTTGCAAGGAACTATAACAATTTGAACTTTGATTTTGCATGAGGTAATTAAAAAAAGAGATATAAGATTTTATCTAATTTATTTCTATTTGGTGTATGAAATGACTGATTTCAATATGCTTGCAGAGGGTTTCATTCTTTAAACATATGTTAATTTTTGATTCTTTCGTACCAAAGATTTCCAATCCAATAGATTAATTCCGTTTTTTAAAGTTTTTTAAGTAATTTAATTTTAAAAGTAATATAGAATAG
Source organism: Drosophila sechellia (assembly GCF_004382195.2). Classification (NCBI taxonomy): domain Eukaryota; kingdom Metazoa; phylum Arthropoda; class Insecta; order Diptera; family Drosophilidae; genus Drosophila; species Drosophila sechellia. The sequence continues at coordinate 22,495,627 of NC_045954.1, forward strand.
TACTATCCGCTCCGCATCCTTGGGCTTTTTGTTGTTTCCTTGAGTAAATATCCAATAAAATGTAAGATATAGAATTAAATTGAAAGATTTTAGATATATGCACAATATTTTTTCCGTGTACGTTTCTCGACATTTAATGATGCAATAAGACCCACGCTGTCGGTATATATTCTATTCTCTCACGCCCGCCGATGTGACTTGGATTTTAATATCTTCCTCTCAGAGACTCCACACATATATCTGATAACAGTAATTTGCGATTAGCATTTGATTAATATGCGAACGTGGCCGACAATTGAAAATACCGATAACTTGTTTCCTGCGGCGGCTGATTGGGCAGATTCCTTGATTAGCTGTCATGCATATGGATGGCCAGCATAATGGGATGGCCAATATGCATAATTCGAAATCGGTCCCAGTCGCCGCCACACTCACACATCGACAGGCAGATGTCTTGCCCGCGGCTCATTGAAATGCGCACGCATGCGCAGACATCGCCGCCTCCCAAAACCGGCTTTTGTTTCGTTTTCGAATTCACTAGATTCGACTTGACTCGAACCAAACCGAGCAAAAGTGAGTCGAGTTGAATCATCCAACAACCAGTTCAAACGAAAGTGAATTGAGACCGAGACTGAGATTGTTTGAAGAGTTAGCGAGCAATATAGCATCCGATCGGTCCATCGTTCAGGGGGCCGCACCCATCAGACATCGGTGCTGGTTGTTTCAAGTGATGCGGAACCTAGGTCGGTTTTTACCAAGTAAATGTATGCCAATTTACTTCAGTTCTTATTTTTCTATGCCTCCTGTGGACGAATTTTTGCAACCGTAAATCCCAATAAGAGAGTGCCCCGACTATTAGATACCCGTTACTCAACTAATGAAAATGCGAACGCGATACTTCATCATTTTTCTGGGTATCAATCGATATTGGAGAATAAAATGAGAAAAATTTTAAAATTGTTCAAAAGTGGGGGCGTGACCGTTTTGTAGGTGAATGGAGGGACGTGGCCAAAGTGTTTTTGGTATACCGATAGAAATCGGCAAGACAAACAATAAAACGAAGAAAACTCAAAACATTTTTCAAAAGTGTGGCGTGGTAGTTTTGGGCGGTTTGTGGGCGTAAAAGTGGGCGTGGCAAAAAGCCATTGCAAAATTATAGAAATTTAAATGACAAATCAAAAAATCAAAAAATATCAAAACATATTTCAAAGTGTAGGCATGTCAGTTTTGGGCGGTTTGTGGGAAATAAACGTGTGTTGCATCTATGCCTCTGGAAGCTGCATGCTTAGTCTTAACATTATAGCTTTTATAGTTTCTGTACGGACTCACGGACTCTTTATGTATACTTTATTTGGTCGGAAACGGTTCTTTCTACCTGTTACATACTTTTCAAATAATCTAGTATACCCTTTTATTATACGAGTAACGAGTATAATAATCACAGAAATTATTATATGGGACCACACCGAATAAGCTGTTTTAGTATTAAGCACTTAATCTTTTTTGGCCATGTAACATAATTTTGATAGCCGTTGCAGGAAGGATAAAGCCTTTCTGACCCATTTGCTGACAATCCAAAATGTCGATGGCAGCTGTGGATGCGGAACGTTTTTTTTGATTTTCGATTTTAGCTTTGATAAATTATCAGTTCATGGGGAAAAATAATTATAATAAGGCCAAGTAGCGCGAAGATTAACCCCTCTAATTATTTGGTTTATTTTTACTTATATGTTGCCATGTGCTGAACAACGATGAAAATCTTCCTAGAAATCCAACGTGTACTCTGGCATTTACATATATTTTATTCTTTTCATGATTCCAAGCGCGGTCTTGGTAGGTCAGAGTACTATTTGGTATGGCCTGTCACTTCTCGAACCTTTTTCCTCTCACCCACTTTGAGCCAGTGAGTCGCTGAGCAGTCGCTGAGCTCGATCGAGTGGTTTTGGGCCGAAATTGTCCGAGGAGTTGGTGGAGAGTGGCGGCGCGTTGGCTTCTTGCAATTTCTCGACCAGGCGTCTCGATCAGTTGGCGGTTTGCATTTGCGCGTTGCGGACGTCTCGCTTTTACTCGCCCGCCCCGATCTTCCTCTCTCATACACTCTCCTTATATCTCGTTCCGGAATCGGTACTATACTTCGATCCGTACACGCAGCCGTGATCAAGATGTTGAGGCAGTGTCTAGTGACCGTGCTGCTAGTTATAGCTGGTGCTAATGGTAAGTTTGGGGCACGACGACGACCAATCCACCGGGATATGTATAGTTTCCGCATTCGCCATATATAAATACAAACATGTATATATGTTTCTGTATCTGTTTTTTTTTTTTTGCAAATTTTGTTACTGTGCTTCGTGCTGCGAGTGAAAGAAATCAGAGAGTCCGAGTTTAGTGCTTTAAATGAAAAACTGACTACTTCGATTGGGAGCTTCGCTTCCTGTACGATTTAGGTGGGTTTCCAACTGGTTTTCACCCCGTCGGCTCGCAAGGTCAGTTGTCCTGTCACGGGAAACTGGTTGGCTGGGCATCCAGCTTGGGGCGACTTCAGTCTTCCCAGTTGCGTAATAAAATGTCTGCCAACTGACAGACGACAACTGTCGAACTGACCTCCAACTTGATTAGCGGCAACTTTGCCACTCTCGCTTGGCTAGTCGCTCATGCTAATTAGCAATCCAGCAAGTAAGGCAGCCATCGGCAGACATTTACATACACAACAAAAAAACCGCTAGTGCCGCAGACTTATTCTAAAGATCTAAGGACAAACTTCAATAAATAAAGTAAGAACCTAACAAATCGCACTGTCATAAATCAAGATACTCTTGTTTCATTTTCAGAACCTGTACAGAAATCAAACATATAGACAAGTGCCAAGTCGAAATTGGCCATTTAAGCTTAGGATGCGTTTTCCGCAGTGTAGCTCGCATATCGAAAATATCTGCGAGATGAACTTCATGAATATGCAGATCCTGACGAGTCTTTTACGCATAGATTTCATGGTCAACTTTTGCTTTCATATCTAACCCGCACTCTTGAATTAATATATTCTCTAGAGACCAGTCCGTACATTTGGGCATTACAGCATCGCGATTACTGGTTAAGTTTCTTTTTTCGATTTCACTTTCTTCAATGCTCGACGGGCGGTGAAAAACGTGTTTCGAAAACAGTGTAAACGCCGATGTAAACTTTATGAAATAAGCCGTAAAAACAACGGGAATTGAAAATGCCAATCGATTTAATTTTGTCCACTTTTTGAAAGCTCCCGAGCAGATGCTGAGCTTTATTTACGCAACTTGATTGTGACATTGATTTTACTTTTTTTCTTTTTTTTTTTTTGTTGGCCGTTGCCAAGCGCGTTGCATAATTGCTTTTGGTGTGCGATGAAAAATCTGCCAACAAGCTTATCTAAAAAACAAAAAATACTTTTATTTTATTAGCACACTATTGCACAAGCGGCAAAAATATGTATATATTACTGGACTTTTGTGCTGAGTTTTACCTGGTATTGCGAAATCCTACACAAAGAAATGCTTACAACACAGTAAGAGTGTTTCAATATAGAAAGTGATTTTATTTATAATGTTTTCTATTTGTTAAATGGATGAAATATTGTTTTTCATTATTGGGGTTTGCTTCACAGTTCATCTCTTTTGAAGCCGAATAAGTTTAAAATTGCGATATGCTGTATTTGCACGCTCATTGCCAAACAATTTAAAGGGCTTAAAAACGCAGAAATTGAAAAGGACAAATTTCATTATCGAACAGGAAAAACCAATTGGGAGGGAAAGGAACTTATCACTCTGAAGTGAAACGCTCATTTTTCATCTAAGTTATTTTCCACTCTGCCAGGGAAAGTTTGTATTTACCACTCGAGCAAAATATTTATTATTTTGGGCGCTCACTCAATAATAGAATTTAAAATAATTTAAAAATACATTAAAACGAATTGGTGGACCTTGAAAATGCGGTTTAAGGTGGTAAAGGGGGAAGTCACATGAGCAAATTTGTTGACAAAGGCAAGTGGCTTTGGCCACTACACACTCGAAAAGTGAGCACCGAGATTTTTCACTTTTCGTCTCTTTCGCACGACGCTGTTGACGTCTCCTTCGCACTGAGCTAACCAAATCGGTATTATTTACAATTTAAGTGCTGTAAATTCAGGAAAGCAGCAACTGAAAGCAGCCCACAGCTCGAAAAAAATGGCAAATGTTGCAAAAGGAAGTGACAAAAACATTTAAGCTGCGTAACACACACACGCACAGAACGAACACAGGCACATGAACAGGCGTGAAAAATGAGGCGCAAAGCAGCCACAGAAATGCGTAAAAAATTACTTGAAAATACGAACGGATAAACAACACTAAATAACAATTGAAAGCGTTTCAGCAAATGAAAAATAAAACAGTTGCACAAGAAAGGGACAGCTGCTGGAACGGCGCGAAAGAGACGGTACGATACGGAATGTGAACTGTGTTAAGCGAATCTGTACATAAGCAACTGAATGGAACTGTGTCAGCAAAACGAAAAGTGGATTAAAGCTACACTTTCATGGGAGGAATAATTAACGCTGAAAAATAAATCCAAGCCCTTTTTTTAACCGATCACCTCCTATTAACGTTACTAGAAACATAAGGCTACGAGACCGAAATAAATTATATAAAGCCAATGAAAAATCTAAGTACTAATTATGTAAGTAAGCGGTGTCAAGTAGACACATTTCTTAAAAATCTAACAATTTCCCTAATGTCGCCTTGATATAAACAAAAGAGATGAAAACTAGTGAAAAGCGAACTACGACTGTCATTTATTTGTATTCGATGATTCAACATTTTGTCTACGCTATTTAAATCTTTTGTTCTTTTCAAAATCGTCAGCGATGAATTAAAAATTCCCTATAAAAGGACCTTTCAAATAGTAATTGCTTATAATTACATTAATGAAGAAGAACCATTACATTTTAAACTCAATTCCAAAAAGATCAAGAACACAGCTTCGATATATCATATTGACTATAAATTGTTTTATATTCAAATTGAATTTAATTTGCAAACTGTTTGATATATACCCTTCTCGCTTTAAGCCTTCGCCAAAATGATAAATAAATTATTGTCAGAGAAAAATAAAAATCGCAAAGCAACAACAATGCCAAGGAAAACATTGAACGCAAAATAAAACAAGAGATGATGCTATAAACGAGTTCCCCGACTATTAGATACCCGTTACTCAGCTAGTGTGAATTCGAACGCGAAATTTCATAATTTTTCTGGGATATCGATATATATTGGTGAATAAAATGAGGAAAAGTTTAAAAATTGTTCAAAAGTGTGGGCATGGCAAATTGCAAATCGGTAGAAGTTTACAAAACTAATACAAATATAAAAAAATTCAAAATATTTTGCACAAGTGTGGGCGTGGCAGATTTGGGCGGCTTGTGGGCGTGGCAACATAAGTCAACAAACTTGCGCTGCGTCTTTGTCTTTAGAATCTGTATGCTCAATCTTAAATCTGAATCTAGTATACCCTTTTACTCTACGAGTAACGGGTATAAAAATAATTGCACGAGATTTTTCCAGGTCTTCACCAGGTTTTTCCCGTTTTTTTACTTCAATTTTATTTATTTTCTCGGCCACATTTAATTTCTCCAAAGAGTGACCGAGCAAGGGTGACTGGAAAATGTATCCTTTTGAACGTTACGGTTCTCGGCTTACTTATAATTATTATTTTCCGCATTGGCAATTTCTTAATTAAGGCCAAAGAACAAAAAAACCTTTTTCATGTAATTGGCCTTATGACTTTTAAATAAACGTGCAATAAATTTATTATTATTAATTTCCCCTTTTTACTCTCACAATGGTTACAAAAGGTCGAATGGCACTCACTTTTTTGTCTGGAATGAGACATAAGAGGCGTGTTTATCATACATATACAATAGGTTGGCCTTATATAGTAAGTCATTTCAAAAAACACATTCTCTTAAGCATATTGTCTATTAATAACTAAGCACCAAGGAACTGTTTTTTATGGTTATATCCCTTTTTTGTGCAAAAATATTTCATTTTATTTTTTAAAGGGATTATGCCATCGCAGAGTAAGCTTCCCGATGTATTTGTATTCGTACGCTTCCCTCCCTTCCCTTGCCCCGCTTTCGGGGGCAATTGGCTGCAAGTAGTTTCGTACTGTTCAACTTTTAAGTAGCTCCCCCCACTGAGTTGAATTGTTCCATTCAAGAATTCAGGAGTTCAAGAATCCCCACTGTTTAACTATCAAAGGCTGGGCAAAATGGGGCGAAGAGAGGGGAATTAAGCCGCTTAGAAGAGGTCGCATCATTAGCCATGACTTCTGACCTAATGCCAGGGAATTGGCAAGGCTTATGGACAAGGATGTGAGCACGGACCGGTTAATAAATATTAATTAGCCATTATAATTATATGAAAATATTTCTGCCTGCACTTCTGCACTGCCGTATTATTTTTGCTAGTTTTTCAGCACAATATTTTAATTTGATTTAATTCTGGAATTTCTTTGTTATTGTTTATTTTACACATTCTATTTAAATTAACTGCCAATTTTGTTGCTTTTTACGCCGCATTGTGGCCGCTGCTGTTGTTGGATAAATATACACATAAATAACCATAAATTGACCAAACACCAACCCTCAAATATTTTAGCAAAATATTTTCATGTTTTTTATTGGAGCATAAAAGCAGCTTTTGTTTGTGTAAATTTAAGTGGCCCCTTTTAAAGTTACTCACTTATTGTTAATTGTTATCGAAAATCGCACAGAAATAAAAACTCGCGCAGGTCTGGAATAAAAACAATACATATGTATATGCCAAAAGCGAATACCGGACAAATTCAACTGCAACATTCAGACAAATTCAAAACGTTGCAAAGTAGGTGCGGTTTTTTAGGCCCAACCCAATGGTAAATATTTCCACAGAGTTTAGATGCTATGGGGCTCCGACTTCGAAGGCCTTTAATAAATCGGGGATGAAGCTGTGGAGCCTCCTATCTGCTGTGGCCTACTTTCAACTGCCCCAAGAATAAACGAATATACGAATATATGAATTATGAATTCAGAATATATGAATTATGTGTACACTATTTGCACTCGCTCACAGCAAAATTTGAGGCAACAACTGTATCGAACAAATCGTTCATCTGAAATCTGCATAGAAAAGGAAACCGAATTTACGCAAAATAAAAGCATATAAATTAAATTACTTACGCAAATTTGCTCAAGACTATTTCCCAAGCCAACTGTATCTTCGAGTTTCTATAGTCAAAGTTTCTTCCGGATGGCGTTTCATGAATTTTAATGAGCTGTGAAGCAGGAAAAAATGAATTCACTCGAATTTTTTTGTGCTTAAACATATGTATAGTCCTTGTTTAATACATAAATGCTGCTTTTGCAATTAGGCAAGGGAAATAACCTTTCACCTTTTTTTCACTAATTCAGTATGTTTCGTTTTATAACTGGCTAACATGAATGGGTGTAGATATGTATGTATTAAATCTTCTAGATAAATACTATCTATTGACGGTACAGATGCAAATAAGAAACGGTTAAAGGTATAGTATGGAAGGCAAGTTACATGCTTTTCGACGTTATTTGTCTACTCTTTGTTTATCCATTTGTAACACATTTTTATTTATTCCTGAAATTGGCGGAGTTTGTGTTCAGTTCATTAATTTTTCCATTCCAATATGATAAAGTCGTTTGTTTAAGCAGAAGTGCAGACGGATGGACAGATATGGGCGGTATGACTTGAATGCTGATAAATTAGATAACTCTATTTGAGCGAGAATTGAGTGATAATACTTCAATTCTTACTTCGTTTTTGGAATGAGATAAATATATACTTGTATTTCATTGACAATAATAACAAAAAGAACCGACACCTTCGCCGGCATCCAACCAATTTAATTTTGTTATTTTCGGTTTATTCGGCTAAGCTATCAATTAATTGCCATTTTCGGTATCGCAATAATGAAAAATCATATAACTGACAAATAATTATAATAATTATAGGAAATATACGCAGACACGCCGCGTACACGCACAGCAATTGTGTCCAATAATAGTTTTCATTTAATTAATATTTAGCCTCAAAATGGATATGTTTTATGAATAATTTAAGCAGCAGTCAACCGGGAAAGTGGGCGTCATTATAATCGTCGCTAGATCTCATCGATTTCCCCTCCACATAAAGCAAACATTTTGGTCAAAACACGGATTTAGGAAATGAGAACTGTGTTCAACTTCTGCTGTTTGTTGTTTTAGGCCTCTGTTAATCTAATGCTGTTGGTCAATTTGTTTTCATTATAGTTCAACTTGCCCCAGACCGCAACTATATGGGAGTTGGAATTAAAGATTCAAATTGAAAATATTTTTCATCATTTAGTGTTTCTCGCTTCTCTTTTTTGTGCATTCGCTTGTCACTTGATCAAAACGTAAATCGACATTTAATTATAACTTATATGTTATCCCACCCCATCTTGTGGTTTTTTTGTATAAGCCTGGCCGCCAAGGCTTCTAAGCTTAGATTTGACTCATTAAAAAAAAAAATATACATATATAGGTGGTTATATTTATGCTGTAAACTCATCATAAATATGCATTAAGCGATTATTATTTGTATTTATCCTGCCACACATATATATGTGATGAGTTGCATGAAAGCTACATACTACTTTATGTATTTTATGAAATTAATTGCCGGATATTACATTTCACGGACAAGTGTATAAAGAAATTTATTCTAGTGCTTACTGATTTGTCGGATTTTACAGAACAGTTTAATTTTCTGCGTGTAGCAAGCGTATAATTTTCGTTGTAATACAAAAAAGACAAAATAGGCTACTATTAATATTACTATTACTATTATTATTATTATTAATATTATTATTATTATTATTTTTATTTTTATTATTACTATTATTATTATTATTATTACAATTAGTATTATTATTATTAGTATTATTATTATTATTTTTATTATTATTAATTTTATTATTATTATTATTATTATTATTATTATTATTATTATTATTGTTATTATATTATTAACATTATTATTATTATTATTATATTATTATTATTGTTATTATTATTATTATTATTAAAAAACACGTCATTATATGTCAGCCACGCAAATTGAAAGTTTAAGCTTATTCAATATTTTGCTTATTGACTAAGTGAAACCATTTAATTTTTCCGTCTCCTTTCAGGCCAGGGAAAGGAGAAAGAGGAGTTTCAGTGCCCCTCACACATTGCCAATGGTAACTACGCTGATCCGGCGACCTGTCGTCGTTTTTACCAGGTAAGCAGCCTCTAGATCCTAGATTTTTGAAATTTATTTCATTTATTTAATGGCACCACACTCTTTTCACACCCCGTCCCAGTGCGTCGATGGATATCCGTATTTGAACCGCTGTCCATCCGGACTTTTCTTCGATGATTTGCAGAAGTTCTGCACTTTCAAGGATGAGGCCAAGTGCGGTCCTCTACCAACAAGTAAGTGATTAGAAAAGTCTGAAAATACCAGACAGAGCAGGAAAGAAAGTGCAACATAAATCAGGGCAAACACAGAAAATGGGGTAAAAACTGTAAGTGCACTCTAAGTGTGGCCACCATTCCTTTGGGCATGTTTTTCCCTCTATTTGTCTGTCTGGACTGCTAAACGTTTAGACGTTTTGAGAGGGATACAAAAAGTCCGGACCGAAAAATGCGTCTGGTAAAATAAAAGCGAACTTTGTGTCGAAACAGTCACCGGACTAAACTATTTGAAGAACCATTTCGGTTTCTATTAAAATAAACATGCAGAATCAATTTTCAGAATATCCATTCTTAACAAACCGTACATATTCATATGAAGAACTCTGTACAATTGTATTTGAATTTCGAATTATCCTTAACTGGATTAGGATTCAATACCCAATTTCTAAATTTATTTAAATATAACTATAATCGTTTGCGTGAGACTATGGGATAGGGTAAACGGTAATTGTTCAATTGTTCATGTAAAAAGATATTTTGCCAACCAGTCGGGCTGAGTTCAAAATTATGTCTGTTCATTATATTTACAGATGTCTATATTCTTGCTCAGTATTCAGGCAGGCAAAGACAAAAAGGATGACATTTTCAAGCCGGAAGTTGTGCATTAGGAAGCAATTTTTAGTAAATGTCGCATAATTCATTTATGGTTGCAAATTCGGATGTGTGCATGTATGTATATATGTATGTATGGATTGTGTGGCACATAACCAAACTGAAACGTAACCGAAATCCGAATCGAAATATACCCCATTACAAATCCAATGAGCAAATGGTGGCCACCACTCCGGGGACGCAATTCCAAACATTGTCCGCTCTATTGACTTGTCTAACGACGCTGCCCAAAGGACCACCTTGCCGCAGGAAAAGGGTGGTTGGAAAATGGGGCGGTAGTGGTAGTAAAGAGGCGTGGCAGAGGTTAAGCCATTGCCAAGATGAATGCCAAGTACTTTGGCACAGCACCCGACCACCCACAACATTGAGTGCACTTCAAATGGGGCACAAACGCGACCACTTAAGAATAACCAAGACTATCTTTCGTTGTCGTTTTATCCATACACCCGGGGTCAGTACAATGTCACATGTCAATTTGAAACTTAAATACTTAAAGGGAATTGTGCTATTATTTTAAAACACCTGCTTTTTTATAAGTCGTACTCAATGAAATTAAAAAAAAATGGTTTCTGTTTCAGTCCACCGTAGCACAAAATCCCAAAAGAAAAATACTTTAGCACTGCTTTAATTTATTGTGCGTACATACGCAATGGTCAATGGATTCACAGGAACTGCAATTGCTGATTAAGGTCTGTGACGACCACAGTCTTTCAAATTTACGTATTGCTGAAATTATCAACAAAAAGGTCACAATTGACCTTTTTTAATTTATTTTCAGTGAAAGCCATTCAAAGAGCTATAATCTTGGCCACATCTATAAATGTGTGTGTGGACCATTAAAGCTTACGTTTACGATTTAGTTTTCAGTTTTACGACAGCCTCATCTTCAGTCTCGGACTTTTGCATCGCCTCCGTTCACCTCCCCCACAGCTTGAAAACATTTTCCCCCTTTCTTTTTTATTTTTTTTTGTTGTTTTGGCCAAATGCAAAAGGTACTTTTCTTAATCCAGAGCCGCAACTTGGTAGTAGACTTCTCACATGAAGAGATGATCGATTAGCATCTTTGATTTTTGTAAATATTTATATGCATGCAAAGCGAAAATTAAAACATTATTGGTCTTCATAGAATTTTTAAATTTTCTGTAAGTGTAACCAACGTAGAGGACAAAAATTCAACAGAAACGAGCTCAGAATTTAATGCATTATGCAGCACAGTGTCGCGAGAAGATTTTTATACCCGAACTCGTAGAGCAAAAAGGTGTAAAGGGTTCTTATAAACTATGTAACACGTTGAAGAAAGCTATGCCGACGCGCTAAGGTATATTTGTATATATATCATTGATCATGATCCGGATCATGATCCGTCAGTGTGTCCGTATGAACATCGAGATTTTAGGAACTATTAAACTTAGATGGTAGCAAGCAGATTTAGAATGATGTGGTGAAATACCTTGGTTTGGGAACAAATATTTTTTTGGTCAATATCTAGCGAAACACTAATAGTTTTCGAAAACAAATAATTGCTCGAACTTCCTTTACCCATTTAACTAGGTAAATTATTCAAACATGGCTTTATATATTTATTAAAGCCAACAAATATTTACAATTTATTTAATTGTAGAATTAGGAAACCCTGGTCATGTCAGTTTTTACATCAATTTTATAGTAAGAATCCAAATAGAAAGTCGACAAGATTTTTTAGGACGTAGTATTGTTGTTAGTAATACTACAAAAGATATGGAGTTGTTTTTAAAAGTTTTCAACATTAAATGTCTCCTTGACTACTCCGGGAATCTGAACAAATTGAATAGTTGGTATTAAGTTGAGCTAACTAACTAATTTTTATAAAAAACTAACTAGGCCACAGTGCAAGGAAAAAAGTGGTGGCGAGGAGCTTAGAAGGTTAACAGTGTTTGGTAAGGGAGAAGGGAAGAAGGGGGTTGAATCACACACACACATAGCCATATGCAGAGTGACATATCGCTCACATGCAAACACGCACTTTTGCAGAAGTCGCCATTCCGGTTGCAACTGCGACTACGACGGCTTTTTTGGACACGGAAAAGGGGGGCATAATGGCCGGGGGCTTGGGGTCCACGGGTACGGAAGCTGATCCCGGTCCGTCTGTCCTTCGCTCGTTGGTCGGAAGGCAACCGCTTGGAAGAAAGCTGCGACAGCTAAAGCGTTTGGGGATTTGCGTAATACCGACTGGAATGTTGTCTCATATAAATAGCTCTGTGTGTGTCGTTTACGTTATTACTTTTCTTCGCACACACGCACACTCGCAGACGGAGCCGGAGACTTCGAGGCGAAATATTGCAGCAGAGATTAGGTCAAAGCTCTGTGCATAAAAATTTGTTCCCGCGTTTTTATTTTTGCGGAGACTATATATATACATGTATATATAAAGTCATGCAGTCCAAACCTAACAACTGTATATACGAATGTATTTATGTATTTTTTTCCGGGAATCCAATTCTACGCGACTTTTTTGTAACTCCCAAGAAGAGGCTAACTCAATATCCAAATTTCAACCCCTATCCAATATCGCTTTATGCAGGCGAAGGTATGGACAAGTACGTAATATAAATTTAATAAGGAAATAAAAGCAATATGGAAGGCTCCTCCCGGACACCCCCTACTCATTAGGCAACCATAAAACACAAGCTGATTTCCAGAAATGCTTAAACTAACTTCTTTAAATAGTCAATAATGATTGATTGATTGATTTTAAATAGAAGTTTAACCTTTGAAAGGCATATTACGGCGATACAGCAGTCCTTTAAAAATAAGCATTAATTGCTGCGCGCAACAAACTTTCCCTCGGAAGTACATATGGCCGTTGGTTTATAATTTAAAGCTCTTTCATCGAAATGAGTGGCGCAAACTAACAGATTGCCTATAATCTTCGTGCACTTTCATTTTGCAGCCATCTGCCAACTGCCTAAGCCATCCGAGGATTAAGAGCTCTGCCAGCCGAAAGACTTCCTCTCCGACATCCGTAGCTCCTCGGTCCAACGAGCAGTTGTCTGAAATCTTAACTGACGAATTGCGTATACGCAACGAGATTCAACTGAATTTAAAATTGTGACAGCCAGTTGTCCCCAAAATAAATAAGCAAAAAGCGACGGCATGTGTGCGCCCTGAAATATATGCAATACATTGTGCATATAAATGGGAATTCATTTCATTTCGATTTGATTTGGCCAAGGCGAAACACGAATTAATATATTTAAGCTACTTTTTAAAGGGAGATGTGTGTTTGCCAGGGTTAGTACGCTTGACAGGCAGCGTGTCCAAGGAAATGACAAGCTGATTTTCCACCCACATCCATACGCAGCTGAGCTGATAAAATGCAAAGAAAAATGTTTTGCACTGAATAGTTTTCAATTTCATAATTCAGTGAGCACGCTCAATGACAGAATTTCAATGTTGCTTACACAACAACAAGGGCAGTGGAACCCTCCAACAAGAAAAACAGAATAGGGCTGGGAAAAATAGTATCAAAAACTATTACGAATAAGTGCTTTATCGGGAAAACTGTTCCTACATCTTAATATATATTAAAACAGTTCCTCAATATTCACTTAAATAAATTAAAACGCACTGCAAATGATTAAATCAATTTTTTTTAAATAATAAGACTAGCACTTTGAAAATATTGCCTTTGCCCATATAAGTCCACCGTACCGCGTATTTACTGTATAACAAAAACCGAGGAGAACAGAAACAACTACATTTGCTAGATGGAGTAGCAGTAGCCGAATATTACGTATACGCATATTGTGCGAAGATGTGAATCGTTGTCCGTCCACTGACGACAAAATGCATAAGACAAAGTTACTAAAAGTGTTTATTACATTTTATTCAATAACTCAGCACAAGTTTGAAGCAGAACGGCACTAGTTGGTGTGACAGAGCCAGGCAGGGACAGAGACAGACAGACAGGCGAAGAGAGAGAACGGTAGTGCACAATCCTTAAAGTTTCATTTTGAAATAATACATTTTTATGCATTTACTCTTTGTTGATAAGGCAGGGCAGGATGGTTGGCAAAGAGTTTGGTTTCCAGCTCCAGAGAATTTATGTTGATTGCAGTCCGGTCCTCTGTGAGTCCTTTTAGTGAGTGTCTGTGCCTGCGTAGTATGTGTGTGCTGTGTCCTGGCCAATTAATTGCCAAGCATTTCATTTTCATTGCCGTTATTTATGATGTGACCACAAATATTTTTCAAAAGGCATTGATATGCCCCACAAGCATTTATTTTGTTTTCTTTCCTGGCTTACTTGTATTTATATGGCCAGTCGGCCAGCAAGCTGATCACGAATGTCATGCTAATATTTTAAAAATTTAAATGAAATCCTATTCATATATATTGTGTATTAGTTTTTTGTTAAGCTTTTTACACCCATCCAAGGAAACTGATTGAACTGTAGCCACAAAAACGGCAAGCACTTCAAAATATACATCAATGCCAGACTTTTCCACTATGTATATACATATCAAAAGCTTTTCTTCCTGGATTGTGCTATTCATTTGCATAACAGTGAAGCTGAATAATTAAATCACAGTTAAGCGTTATCGAAGGGCTTAATCGAATCAAAAACTTAAAGTTCCCTTCAAGTCAGCACAGCTTACTCTCCACTTTGCAAGAATAGCCTCTTGCCGAAATATAAATACTTCAAGGAAAAATTATAAGAGGATTATTTTGATTAATGATATGGAGCTGGGAGTTTTATTCGGAAAACGAAGTTAGCTTATTTGGGAATATCTAAGGACTCTATTTAATTGATTGATTTACTAACTATTGGTAATGGGTTTAGAGAGAAAGCGAGAAGGAATGCTGTAATCGGGTGCCTGGACTATGAAATACCTGCTACTTAGTCAATCAATTTCATTAAAAACATGCCTTTTGACTTAAGTAGCTGATGAAATTATGAATGAATACGAAATTTTCTTGACATTGCTTTCATCCTAATAATCTCAACTTTCACGTAATCTAATATTTCGCCCGGAACACATTTTACGGAGAATAATGAACAGGGGGCTCTAATATACCCACGGTAAGGGACTCACATTTGTGACCTCCACGGCACTCCACATCATGGGAGGTCCCTTGACCCCCGCACGTCATGCTCTGAGTCAAGCTCGAAAATCAAATCAAATCAACGCCTCCGGTACGAGTTTCGATGGCGCATCTATGGCGAGTGCTAATTCGGTTAGTGCAATTGCCGGATGCCCCGGATATGCATTTAATATTTGCCAAGGAGCCGGGTGCCCGTCTTGGCCTCTCCTTTTGTTTGGCGAACTTTAAGCGAATTTGTTTACTCGATCGCAAAAGCAAAACAAAACAAAAACCAAGCAAATCAAGTTCCAACAACTGATTGCCACTGGAGATGAGGACGAAGCTCTGTGAAGAAAAAAAGCAATTGAATTCGATTGAGTTTCGGCTCGACTCGCAATCACATACAGATGCCACGCCCGGCTCCAGCTTCAGGGCCGCCCACATATGCAAATAGCTTTCCAAAGAGGAGCGAACCCGGGATTTGGCTTAAGGTTATTTGACATTGACCCCAGGCCCTCTCGACAGCCCTTTGTTAACTTTCTTCTAACTTGATTCCTGCACACACTGGGACTGGGACTGGGACTGGGACTGGGACTGGGACTGGGACTGGGACTGGGACTGGGACTGGGACTGGGACTGGGGGGGACTGGGACTGGGGGGGGGGGGACTGGGGGGACTGGGGGGACTGGGACTGGGACTGGGGGGACTGGGGGGACTGGGGGGGACTGGGAGGGGGACTGGGACTGGGACTGGGACTGGGACTGGGACTGGGACTGGGACTGGGACTGGGACTGGGACTGGGACTGGGGACTGGGACTGGGACTGGGACTGGGACTGGGGACTGGGACTGGGACTGGGGGACTGGGACTGGGGGACTGGGGGACTGGGGACTGGGGGACTGGGACTGGGACTGGGGGGGGGGGGGGGACTGGGGGACTGGGACTGGGACTGGGACTGGGACTGGGACTGGGACTGGGACTGGGACTGGGACTGGGGGACTGGGACTGGGACTGGGACTGGGACTGGGACTGGGACTGGGACTGGGACTGGGACTGGGACTGGGACTGGGACTGGGACTGGGACTGGGACTGGGACTGGGACTGGGACTGGGGGGGGGGGGGCTGGGGGGGGACTGGGGGACTGGGACTGGGACTGGGACTGGGACTGGGACTGGGACTGGGACTGGGACTGGGACTGGGACTGGGACTGGGACTGGGACTGGACTGGGACTGGGACTGGGACTGGGACTGGGACTGGGACTGGGACTGGGACTGGACTGGGACTGGGACTGGGACTGGGACTGGGACTGGGACTGGGGGACTGGGACTGGGACTGGGACTGGGACTGGGACTGGGACTGGGACTGGGACTGGGACTGGGACTGGGACTGGGACTGGGACTGGGGACTGGGACTGGGACTGGGACTGGGACTGGGACTGGGACTGGGACTGGGACTGGGACTGGGGACTGGGACTGGGACTGGGACTGGGACTGGGACTGGGGACTGGGACTGGGACTGGGACTGGGACTGGGACTGGGACTGGGACTGGGACTGGGACTGGGACTGGGACTGGGACTGGGACTGGGACTGGGACTGGGACTGGGACTGGGACTGGGACTGGGACTGGGACTGGGACTGGGACTGGGACTGGGGACTGGGACTGGGACTGGGACTGGGACTGGGACTGGGGACTGGGACTGGGACTGGGACTGGGACTGGACTGGGACTGGGACTGGGACTGGGACTGGGACTGGGACTGGGACTGGGACTGGGACTGGGACTGGACTGGGACTGGGACTGGGACTGGGACTGGGACTGGGACTGGGACTGGGGACTGGGGGGATGGGGGGACTGGGACTGGGACTGGGACTGGGACTGGGACTGGGACTGGGACTGGGACTGGGACTGGGACTGGACTGGGACTGGGACTGGGGACTGGGGACTGGGACTGGGGACTGGGACTGGGACTGGGACTGGGACTGGGACTGGGACTGGGGACTGGGACTGGGACTGGGACTGGGACTGGGACTGGGACTGGGACTGGGACTGGGACTGGGACTGGGACTGGGACTGGGACTGGGACTGGGACTGGGACTGGGACTGGGACTGGGACTGGGACTGGGACTGGGACTGGGACTGGGACTGGGACTGGGACTGGGACTGGGTCCGCATAACGAAATGGAAATAATTTCCAACTGATTTGTACTCTTTTCAGCGCCCGCCCCTGCCACGGAGGCCCCGGCAGACACCGCACAGCGGTGCAACACGGAGAACTGCGCCCTGCCCTATTGCTTCTGCTCCAAGGACGGCACCCAGATTCCCGGCGACCTGGAACCCGAAAAGGTAAGTAAGACTGTGACGTGCACAGGGTATTAGGCTGGGTTCTTCAGTTCATGGAGCTCAAGATGCAGTCATACAGAAGTATAAACGGACCCAAATAAGTATTAATTGATAAGAGTATGAAAGTCTAGAGGTTCGTTTGCTAATTAATAATGCGAAGACTACGACTATGCAATGATTGCATATCGGAGTCCAAGTATACTATTCAAAAACCTAGAAATTATGCTTTTAGAGAATTGGCATCTTGTGAACATATTACGTCAAATGTGTATTAATATTGGATCATTCCAAAATTGTATAAATTAAGGATTGGTACTCTGAAATCTGTAATCTGTTAAGCTGGCCGAGAAGAGGACATCGTTTAGTCGAATTTCGCAGGATCAAAGTCGGCTACTTGTTGGAATTCCATTTTTCCATTTTGCATTTAAGTGTTAATTTGCAGGGCGATAAATTCCGAGTGCATTGACAGCTTTTATTTTTACGACACAGAACTGGGGCTATGGCAGCTGTGGATCGCACCGCTTCGGATGGGATATATGTAGGATTCAGGTTTCAGAACTCCAGCTCGTCCTCTGGATTCCAGTGCTCCGTGTCCTGTGACTATAAATCTATGTATTTGCATTCGGTTTGCTTTTATCGTCGCTTTGCATAAGGAAATTGTGCTCTTGTACTTTTTGCCATCTGTTGTTTTTGCTGTTGTGCCTTCCTTATTGTTGTCTGATATTCTTTTTGTTGCTTTTGCTGCTGTTGTTCCTGTTGATTCGAATATCCTGTTTAATAACTACGTTTTGTTTATTTGGCCAAGAGTTATGCGCTCATAGCAATGCGAACGAAGAAAGCCTCATATTATTTCCTCACAAAATCTATACTTTTTATATGTTACCTTCATCTGCAGTTCTTTTATAAACAGGTCTTGTTTTACATGAACTCTTTTCAATAAAGTTGCTTTAAGTCCGCTGAATGCACTGCTGCTCATAAGCTTAATTTATTTTTTAAACATTTTCTCTGCCGTGTTTTTCCATTTGTTTTAAAAGTAAAATTCTGTTAATGCATATATGACCCCCTTTCGCCCTTTGGCTTGTGGCCTATCTGCCGGCAAATTTACTGTCAGTGTGATGTGCACATTAGTTGTGGTTCCTATTGCGTAATCATAAAAAGATGTTCAGCAAGTTGTTTTTTACCATCGAAATGATAAAGTCCGAATGCTCTATAAAGAATCAGATATATTTAATCCCACGAACTCCATACTGAGCAATAAAAATGTAAGTAATGGATGATGATTCAAATATATGAGTCTAAATATTCATCTATATCAATATAACAAATGCTATTCTTTAACAGAAACTTTTACGTTGCTCATAGTTAACAATGGTCTTTAGATTGTTATGAAAATGTTAGTATATATGTTTATTATATTATATGAATATCCTTTATATAAAGAGTATCAGTTGTCAAGAAAAAGGAAATACGAATATGCATGAGTTGAAAGCAAAGCGGATGTTTATGTGGCGGGGCACACATACTAACGAATTCGCAAATCGCAGGCAAACAAACAAATCCGCACACACACTCAATCTCGCTGATGCACCACACGCATACAGACAGACAAATACACGCATTCAAATACATACAAGACAAGTGAGCCACTTAATTTCGAAATTGAAATGTATGTTTGTCCTTGCCATCCGTTTTGTCCTGTTTGTGAGTGTATGGTTGTCAGTGTGTTTGTGTGTGTGGCGGTCGCCTGCTAGTGTGTGAGTGTGTGCTTGTGTGCGTGTGTTTGTCGGTGCCTATTTAAGTGTTATTAGCGCTTACATGTGTTCGCAGTACACAGCCCCAAAATAATTCCATTTGCTAACTGAATCTTTATCAATGTGTGCCTGTGTGTGCGAGTCGTTTGTGAGTGCGCGGGCATAATTATAATTAATATAATCTCAATTAACCGCAAACAAGCGGTTAATTTGTGCATGCCAAAAAGTTCCTTTGATTTGGGTTCGCACATCACGCATACGCCGTTTTGGCCATGGCGTCGACTATGGCTTCTCGTATCCAACGGTGGAGCCTCTTTATTGTCGTTCTCCCTATTTCCCAAATCACTTACTTCACCCTTTCGGGTCTTTTCCTTGCTTATAAAAGTCGTAGCGCTTCATTAACCGCGCAACGGACTACGAGATTCGGAAAACTGGTCGAAAAAATTAAGAACACAAATTCCAAATACCCATGACTTCTGTTCAATATATTATACCTACACAAGAAACTATTCATTATAAATTGTCGCTAACAAAATATATTATTTAGCCTTTCATTTACATTTCTTCTATAATTAAAATAAGGAGTGGAGATTTATAGGGGTCAAATCCATTACACTCTGCCATAAATCAAGGTAACTCGCTTAGAATGGGACTAAGGCATCGCGTTAAGTAAACCGCTCTTGCTCAATTTGAATGCGGATCGAATTTGATTTGGGAAAATTAAATGAAAAGATGGCACAGTCAGTGTCAACAAAAAGTTTGTGGTGGATTCCCCGATGGCTGGATAAGT
The DNA here is from genome assembly GCF_004382195.2 of Drosophila sechellia. Classification (NCBI taxonomy): domain Eukaryota; kingdom Metazoa; phylum Arthropoda; class Insecta; order Diptera; family Drosophilidae; genus Drosophila; species Drosophila sechellia. The sequence goes on from NC_045954.1 coordinate 22,515,731, forward strand.
GGTGATTAGTGAGTGTATAATGGCGAAAGGCGAATGGCGAATGGATGGTGCAATCACTGAGCCGCACACTTGTCGCTGCGATTGAGCAACTGAGCTATGCAAATTTGCCAGGTCCCCCGATCTCCACCAAGCACTTGGCAATCCTCGACGACTGAGGAAGTTGCTGGCCCGCTTTGTCCGCCCCCTCCCCGCTAATATCCTTGCGTTTTCACAACCTCCGGGTAGGTTATCCCACCCTCTTGCCCTGCTCCGCCATCCAGCTGCCATATTTGCTGAAAGACTAAAGTGCAAACTTGAGTCGCATTAGGCAAAAATTATCAACGCACACAGAAGAGCAAAGGAAAAAATTCCAGATCTTTCGCCTTCTATTTGTCCAGGCCACATAGCTCCACTATTCCGAGCTTTAAGAATCATATTCCAAAAATACAGCACTAGTCATTTCAGTGACTGGGGAATATAATAGATACTTTTTTTTCTAAATTTAAATTACAGTTACAGAAAAGGACTTAAGACACTTTACCTACCTTCACAGTTCCTGAATACTCGGCAGCATTCCTTCTGCCAAAAGTCACGCCAATTTCTCGGCCACAAATTCGACGGTATGAAATGCAATTGGGACTAAGACGCCAGGTAATCGGCGATTCAGCAATATGGCAATCGCATAAAGTTCAATCTGCCCACAATGGACCGCTTACTTTCCCTCACCTTGCCGACGAAAACTTGGTCCGAGGCTGAAATTTATGATTTTCTAAAGCTCCTTCCTCGCTCTCCATCCGCGCCTCACATTCATTATATTTGCAATAATATTTTTACTTCATAATTCAGCGAGAAGGGGAAAAGTTTTGCAGTTGATTTGCACTCATTTTGCGGAAACGCGCCTTTGAAATATGCCTTTCAATAAGCCAGCGACCAAGCGAACGGCAATAAGACGACTTCGAAGGATAATGGAAAAGTGCGGAGGGGCTGATGGAGGAATTTTAAGAGCTGTCAAATCGAAGCGCGAATTTCAATTTCAATTCAATGCCGACTTCTCATCTGAGCCCCACTTTAACTGACCACCGAGTGTTTTACGACCCTGCATAATTTAGCCGGCTCAGATCGGTTAGGTGTTAGGAGTATCATCATCGCCATCATGGCTATCATGGCGCAGTCATACTCATAGTCATCTTCTCCATCGACCGCATTAATATTGAATTTGTACAATAATCCTCTTTATGTGTCCTACAATGAGCGCTAAGTGCGTTCGAGCTGCCGTGCCAACCGCCTTTATGGCCAGATCTCGTACCAAATACGAAATGCATTTTCGATTTTGCTGCAGAAACCATTTTATTCCCCTTTCCATGCTCCCCAAACGATGCCGAAGATTCCTTGGGAGTAAATTGCTCACACCGCAGACTTTAAATTTTTGTTTGGAACCTACTTAAATTCACGGTGAATAAAAACGAATTTGGTAGTATATTTTTTACACTGTCGGACTTGATTTAACATTTACAAAAGTTTTATAACAGAAAAAACTCATGGTGTTCCATCTCAAGTGTTCAAAATGAAGTTCCCTGCTGTTCCCTGTTTTTGTGGGGCGTCACCTTTTTAGCACTATTATTACTTCCTCGAGAGGAAAATTCCCTCACTCATTCTTTTCGGCCTGCACTCGCCGGTCTTTGATTATTGAATTGCACTCAAAGTGTTGCAAGTGCAACAAGAACACCGAAATCTACTATTGCAGGGTTTTCGTTCGGGCTTGGTTTTGGTTTTGGCTTTGGTTGATTCCGATTTCGGTGGCCAAATTTTTGGGTGGCAATTTTGTAATGGAATTTGCTGTGTGGATGTTGCGTCTGGGTGTTATTGATAGTCGAGCATTATTTGAAATTAATTTGGATTCGTGAATTGGTTGCCAGTTGCCGGTTGCAAGTGGCAAGTTGCTAGTTTCAAGTTGCTAGTTGCCCTCTCTCCGCCGGTTGCCCACATGCCCACTAATTATGTTTAATGCTCAAGCTCCAAGTTGTGCCAAAGCCGAAAGTGGGACATAGTGGGGAGATTGGGTGGCTGGGTTTGCAGGATGGTTCGGGGTGTTTGGGAAGTTGGGTGCCGGTTGGGTGGGGTGGGGTGTGGTGTGTGCATTGGGTTGAATTTGGCTTGGATTGCGCAACCGGGCGCAACGCAGACAGGAAAAACAAACGCAAAATGCAAAACCTTCAATTAGAGCTGCTGCTGCGGCTTCCAATGTCATCGTATGCCCGGCTGATTTTGAGGTCGACAATCCTCCTCACAATCGCCCACCCACTCATACAAGTTTTTGCCTCATCACCCGCCCCTGTGGCTGCAAGTGCTTATATTTATTTTGAGACAAAGGTAGAGTCAAATCGCATAATTAAGGGGTTTACCTTCGGGTCGAAGATTCAGTCCCGTACCTGGTCCGAAAGGCATGGAATTGGTAGTATTAGCCGTATTCTTCTCGCAGAACAGAATCGATAAAAGGTTTCAGCTAATATCAGTTGTCCATTTGAAAAGCCCGGTTGCCAGTATACTTAAAATCTAGATTCCCGCGAGTGTGGCACTTCTATACTTATTGCTCATATTTCATAAAAATAAACTTCATAAATGAAGAAACTTGATAAAATGAACTTCAACTGAAACGACTATTTTTATTCGCAGATCCCCCAAATTATTATGCTAACCTTCGATGGCGCTGTGAATTTGAACAACTACCAACACTACCAGAAGATATTCGACGGCAAGCGCAAGAATCCCAACGGCTGTCTGATTCGGGGCACCTTCTTCATGTCACACGAGTACAGGTAAGTTGTGAGCTCAGATGGCAAATTGTAGTTTAATAAGCCAGCTGGCTGAGCTGACACTTGACAATTGATGCTTTTGCTTTTCTGTTGCCGTTGCCGTTGTTTTTGCTGTTCTCGTTCTCATTCTCGTTTCACTGGGGTGACAGCAATTTTCCAAATGCACATTATTTTGGCATTACAATATTACGCATACGCCGGCTATGCAGGAAGCAGCCGAATGCGTCTTCTCGAGCTGTTTTCAAAGTTCTAGGGGCCAGAAAGTCAAGTGAGTCGAGCGAGAGGCTCTGTTTTGCAGACAAAGTTTTTGTTCAAAATACTTGTCACATACTTGCCATGCCCACCTATCCCCAACCCGCCCGTCAACCACCCAACCACCCAACCTTGTGCCCGGTACAACCACACACATATGGCACACACCCACACACACTTGTCAGTCAAGTCAGTGGGGTCCGCTCTGCTCTACTAATTGTTGTTGATAAATTGGGGCTGACAAAGTTATGTCAACTGCAAAATGAATTTTCGCCAAAATATATGAACTACATTTTGACAGACTTATAAAAACGGCAGTACACACATACACAAACACACACACACACACACACGCTCGCACAATCACACAGGCAACAAAGTAAAAGCCCAACAACAAAATTAAGTGACAGAAAATGATGGAGGAAAGGCAGCAGTTACGCAAGTACGAGTGTACAGCATGGGCCAAGGGTTTAGCAGCGAAAAGAGACATAAAAACATGTGTACTAATAATTTCGAAAAATCGAAACGGAAGTGTACATTTTTTTGGGCTATCTTATACTAAATAAAAGTTGCTCGGTTAGTAAAACTATTATTGTGCTACCAAGCACACACACATACATATATATTAGGTGGCTGTCGTAGATAAATCCAGCAGCAGGAGCTGCAGGATATATGCAAGTATTCTAGAAGAACCAGCAGCAAAGGCAGTCAGCATGCTTGCCCAAAAATTATGAGAATGTTGAACGGTGGAGGAAATCAATGGAAAAGTGCAGCACAAATTCTCTAGATAATTTTTTTTTAACGAAATAAAGACATTACGTGCTCCATTTTTATTGAAAATAAAATAATTGCCTCCAGAAGGCAAGAATTCTACACAATGTTGCATACTGAAATTATACAACATTATTATTATATTATTATAAGATTCTGTTACTTAAAATTCACCCAACTGAAATGGGATCAACTATTTTTGGACTAAAGTCAGCAAATTGGTTCAAAATCTGGACACTTAGAACACAGCATTTTGATTATCTTAAAAGCAGAAATCGCATTCTCGTTGCCATAGTGCCGAATTTTGGTGATTGGTGGAAAAAGGGAAAACTAAGTGAATAGCGACAGTCAAAAAATTTGCGAGCCGAGCGTGAACAGCAAAAATCTTGAGTCAAGTTTAAAAGCTTTTTTCTACTTTGCCACAACACAGTTTGGTGTGGGGGAGGGGGAGGTTCCCGGGGGAAGGCCGCCGGGGAAGGCAGTTTTGGAGTTGAATTGAAATGCGCTGAATGGCAGTAATTGCCTGAATATGTTACACATGCACGCACACATGCACACAGTGCGCTAATCGGACGAGTGAGTTTGTGTGTGGGAGTACATATCCGTATAGTATATAATCAGGATACTTCTCTTTTTTCGGCGAAACATTTTTCTGCCAGCGAGGGAAATGGAAAACGGAGACACACTTTTCATCTTTTTCCCCAGCTCCAAACCATAAATACTGGTAAACTGCAACTGCCTGCAACTTGCGACTTTCCACACAAGAACAAGCCAAAAGAATCTGCCTGCTCGGCAGTGCGGAAATGATTTAATGCGCTCGGCAACTCTTCAGCTTTTAGCTTATTTTGTTAAGATTTTTATTTTCAATTCGCATCGCTGCCTGCCGCAAAGTATGCAGTGAATATTCCTTTTTTGTTTACGGCCGCCGAGACAATTAGTTTTGTCAGTTCTCCCAGGAATCGAGTTTTTCGGCAGGGAGAAAAATGCATATTCTCTGTCATCGGGCTGTGCGGTTCCTTTGCCTTTTTCCTCTCTCCTCATTCATTTTTTTCCTTTCGCCTATCGCCAGACTCACACATGAATCATATTTTCCGCAGTTTTTTTGCGTGCGGTTTTGCGGTCAGCAATTGATTTAATTCCGCCGAGAGTGCAGCGGCGGAGAAGTGACACTCGAATGTCGAATCTTATGTCTGCAAATTAAAGAGCAAAGTGCGAATTTTCATTTCTTTAAATGCAACCTTTAAATAAAGTTTATAATAATTGTACAAATTATTGTAAATGTGTACTATCATCACCGGTATTATGAATATTATTAATATTATATTATTAATATTATTTGGCGAGTGAAAGCGCTTTTAGAGAATTCTAATTATAATTATTTTCCAGCGAAGGAACATTAGTATACAAATATTAATTATAAACAACTTAGCAGAAAATAATATATTTGATAAATATTCATAGAATGTGTTTATTATGTGTCTTAATAAATAATAATAATAATAATAATAATAATAATAATAATAATAATAATAATAATAATAATAATAATAATAATAATAATAATAATAATAATAATAATAATAATAATAATAATAATAATAATAATAATAATAATAATAATAATAATAATAATAATAATAATAATAATAATAATAATAATAATAATAATAATAATAATAATAATAATAATAATAATAATAATAATAATAATAATAATAATAATAATAATAATAATAATAATAATAATAATAATAATAATAATAATAATAATAATAACAATAATAGTAATAATAATAATTATATTAATAATAATAATAATAAGAATAATAATAGTGTGAATGCCAACTACAAATTTCATAATTTGTCTGGGATATCGATATATATTGGGGAATATTGGGTGTGGCAAAAATTATTTTATTTTCCAAATCGATAGAAATTTACAAGACTAATAAAATGTAAAAAAAAAGTTCAATGCATTTCTCAAAAGTGTGGGAGTGGCAAACATTGTTTTTTGCAAATCGATAGAAATTTGCAGGAAAAATGTCAACTCATTTATGAAAGTGACAGTTTTGGCAGTTTTGTGTTGTTTGTGGGCGTTAGAGTGGTCGTGGTCAACAAACTTACGTTGCGTCTATGTCTCTAGAATCTGTATGCTTAATCCTAACCGTCTAGCTTGTATAGTTCCTGAGATCTCGCCGTTCATACGGACAGACGGACATGGCCAGATCTCGGCTTTTGATCGGCTATGGATCCTGATCAAGAATATATATGAACTTTATATGGTCGGAAACGCTTCCTTCTGCCTGTTATGAATATACAAATTCTGCAAATACCCTATTCAGCACTATTAACCTGATTTTTCTAAAAATTTCTTTGTTACATTTTTGTATCACTCGCTAAAATCGGACAGCCCCAGCAGCAGTAGTAAGAGTAGTAGTAATAGTGGGCAGTCCCCTTCGCACACTGTTCTGGTGCTCCTCCTCAATACGCGGGCTGTCGTAGACAGTGATACGCAAGCTAAAGAATTTAAATAGCAGTGGAGGTGAGCCCAACGACAAACCCGGTCGAAATGTACAATATTTATTGCCAGAGGCAATCCCAATATTCTGTTTGCATTCTTTCTATTTACTTAAATTGCCTTTTGCAGCACTATAAGTATTTACTCCTTGGGCACTGTGACTCACTCCTAATTTCTCGACATCACACAGAGAAACCGGACGCACTGTTCAGGACTCCAGATTCGGTTCTTGGGTCTGGGCTTGTGGCTGCTTAGAATATCCATTTCAATTGACATTGCCAGCACGTTCGCCACGGCAACTGGGAACTGTTAACTGCTAACTGGTAACTAGAAATGCAGAGCAAGAAAAGTAACAAGATTAAGTATACGTATTTAATTATGTGCAAGTAACACGAATTACTTATATTGGTACCGCATAAAAATATTAAGTTTTTCAAACCCACACAGAACAACGAGGGAAGGCGCACCGTTTCTCTCAGTGCAGCCAGTGCTAACTGGAAACGGCTAGCGGCCTGGTTATCGTTTTGCAGGGGAGTTTCGATAGTTTTTGGAGGTACTCACTGCTCAGTGTTTGCTATTTATACGCCAAAATGTCACTGATAAAGAACTTTCTTGCCATCGAATGCTGCTCCTTCTGCTGCGGCTAAGAAAACAATCAGACAATTGCCACAGGACTTTGCACACTTTTCCGACTGCAGGCTAACGCAGACGCACACACACATGGGGGCTGAGACAATAGTTGTTCGTTCATTTGTATTTGGCTTTAGAAAACTGCAAAAACCAAAAAAAAAAAAATTAAGAACAATGTTGAAGGAAACTTTTTGCGCAGCATTTTAATTGCACGCAAAAACTTTTAACTAACTAACAAGCCGAAAACTAGTCAACACCTCACTGAACACACTCACACTAACACACACACACACACTCGCATTGAAATCACAAAGAAAACGGTGAAAGTTGGGTGAGAAGAAAAAGAAGAAGGAGGAGGAGAAAGTGAAGGTGGTGAGGAATGGGGAAAAAACGGATGGGGTGGGTCAAAGGCCAGACTAAGGCCAACTAAACAAAAGCGACTTGATCCAAAATCTAATTTTCAAACATTTACGTATTAATTTAACTTGTTAACACTACACTAGCATTCCAAATCTGCAGCATATATACCACCTGCAATATTAGAAATTAGTTCAGCAAAATGCCAATCCTAATTAAAGCACACTGAGTGTATAATAGCTTATAATAGGAAATCACAGATTTTTATATAAAATTTTTTTTTTAATATTACATTCATATTAATATATAAGTTATGCTTTATACAGGACTGGCTGTAATTATACCCGTTACTTGTAGAGAACAAAGCTAGATTCATTAATAGTATGTAACAGGCAAAAGGAAGCGTTTCCGACTATATAAAGTATATATATTCTTGATCAGGATCAATAGCCAAGTCCAGCTGACCCTGTCCGTCTGTCCGTATGAACGTCGAGACCTCAGGAACTATAAAAGCTAGAAGGATTCAGCATACCAGAGAACTGCAAGGGTGGCATTTTTTGCCACTCGACTCACACCCTACAATTTTGTGTGCGGGTGCTACCCGCCACGCACATCGCGGGTACTTACAAACACACAGTATAAATCTGAACATGCAGACAAGACACCCCGTTGTACGCGCACCCGAATCAATACGGTGCTCTGCGTCGCGGGTGCCGATCACACTCGGTCACAATACCGTTAAACACATGGGTGTTTCCAAAAATACTCGGGTGTTTCCAAAAATACTCGGGTGGTCTCGTAGATAGTCGAGTCAAAGACAAGATGCGTAACTCCATACACTTCATACGTTTACACACTATTCTTTCGGCGTGGCTCTAGACTTTGTCAAATACGTTGTATAATATGCCCTTCATCTTATTATTATATATTATTATAATTATATATATTATATTATATATTATTAATATATATATATATATAATTTAATTATTAATAATAAATAATAAAATTAATTAATTAATAATAATAATAATAAATATTATTATTAATAATTTAAATATAGATTATAATACAAATAATAGTAATAGTAATAATGCTAATAGCCGAATCTATGTACATAATGTCACAAAATTCATTTCAAAAATGACTTTATGTAAGAATATTTTTCATTAGAGTATTCTGCTAGCGACGTGTGAAAAATTACAAGGCAATAATTCAAAACGGGTGGCACACATTGAGTCCATCAAAGAGCAAAGACATGAGCACGAAAATTTTCTTGGGTATTCCCTTTTACCCTTCATTTCTTATACCCGTCACGCTTCCACCCATACAAATTTTAGGCGTACAAAAAATGACCAGAGAACTGCAGCCCGCGTACAACAAATGACGTGCGGCCGATCGTTGACTGTGTGTCCACTCACCCAAACGGTTATTGCGCAGCAGGCCTCGGGTGGTTTTTTTACTCGTAACAATAACACCACGTTGGTAAAACACTCGAGTATTTTGTGTTGCCGTAAGTAGGGTGTCAAAAAATACAGGGGTGCCTAGAGTACCGAGTGTTTATCGGGTGGACGTAGAGTGCCAGTGCACACTGGTTTTTTATGTGTTTTTTTTGGCAGAAAGTCAAAAAATTTTTTTAACGGAATAAAAAAATTTATAGTTTCTTTATATTTAGGATAGTCTAATTAGATAAAAAAAAATCGATGGCTTATTGTCCACCTCTCAAAGACAGGTGATTGTCGATAGCATACGTAAGACAGAATTGGCGGCAAATCACTTTGCAACATTTGTGGTTAATATTTCCTCAGAGAATTAAAAAGTTTAAGGTGGTGTCATGGAAAACAGTAGGCCAGGTATGTAGATTTGTAGTTCAGTAAAATTTTTGTGTATGTTATATGTTTTTGTGTAGTTGTATCGTGTTTTGTTTATGTACCTTTTTTACAGTCAACTTAACAAATGTAGCTGTGTTTCGTGGAATATAACTTTTGTATGGCAAACCACTTCAAAAGAATTTTAACGGCAAGTTATTAACTAACATGTGTATAATATTATACAACTAGTTTCATATGCACCTTTTTGTTCCTTTTTGAAAAAATTACGTTTTTGTAGATGAATACTTGTTTGGGTATGCAGAGCTGCTAGACATTTGGAGCAACAATAGTCGCTCTGAGGATGCAGTTAGACAGCATATATTTAAAAAAAATTGGTCAGAATAATTTAAATGAATGTTGTATTTCATTGATAAATAAAAAAGTTAAGTCCTTTGATTACATGAGGAAATATTTGCCAGGTTGCAATAGATCGTTGGAGGTTGAAGAAAAAACACTTCAAATGGCTGGCATCTAGTATTAGTATAATCGCTGATTGGAAAACTGCAAGCAAAGTTGGTCGTCCAAAACTAGTTTATGAAAAGGCTAGTGCCATTAAAATAAGTAGACAATGAAAAAAAAATAATTTGGATCAACAGATCGCCACAATCTATACGGTTTTGTCGTCCTTTAAAAATTGAATTTATTAAGGAAACTCGAGAGCTTATATTAGCAGAAAAAGAAAACTTGGATACCCAGATTCGTAATCTGCACATATATTTGCATAAAATAAACAACATTAAAATATTTGTAAAATATGTCGGTCAAATGACACTAATAGATGGTAAAGTCTTAAACATATTAACAGGATGTAACTCTTGCCAATGTTGCCCGATTTTCGGAGCAAAGTCAACGCATTTAATGAATGTGAATGATTTTAATTCAGATATTTTTGATGCTAAATATGATGCTAATATAATATAATTAAATATAGATACAAAATTTTTTTTTTTTTGTAAGCTAAATATTTTTATGGCATATCGGCCAGATCGTTTATATGGCAGATATATGAAAGCTGACCAAATCACTTGAAACTTTGTGAATCATCTTGGGGGAAGAAAAGAGTAACACAAACCAAATTTGGTGAAGATAGGTCATCATTTCGAATTTCTGCCAAAAAAAACGCATAAAAAACCAAAGTGCAGTGGCGGGCTGCAGTTCTCTGCAGCATACAGATTTTAGATATAAAGACGCAGCGCAAGTTTGTTGACCCTTCTTGCCACTTTTTAAAAAATTTTTGAAATTTTTTCATAATTTTATTAGTTTTTTTATTTCTATCGATTTGCCAAAAATCTTTTTGCTACTCCTACTCGAATGCCCTAAAACCATCCAAAACTGCAACGCCCCTATTTTTTAACCATTTCTCGATATTTTTTTATAATTTTATTAGTCTTGTAAATTTTTATCGATTTGCTAGAAAACATTTTGCCACGCCCACTCCTACGCCCTAAAGCCGCCGAACCGGTTACAACCACGCTTTGGGACAATTTTAAAATTTTTTTCATTTCATTTCCCAATATACATATATCGATATCGCAGAAAAATGATGAAATTTTGCGTTCGCATTCACACTAGCTGAGTAACGGGTATCCGATAGTCGAGGAACTCGACTATAGCATTCTCTCTTGTTTTTTTTTTGGGTTGAAAGAACGGCGGGGTGCTTGAAAACCCCACTGAATAAACATGAGCAAGGCTCTCCCCGCAGAAACCAGAAGATTGAAATCGAGTCCGCGTTATGTTCAGTCCTAGCTGAGGGATAAACTTTTATTGCCGGCAAAGTGGGCGTGGCCACCTGGCAGCCGCCCAGCCAACTTGCAGCAGCAGCTGGTTTAACTATGTAATTATTTATTTTAAATCGTTTTCCCTCTCATCTTACCACATCAACCGAACGAAGACTTGCAAGAGAAAACTGACAGCGAAGCGCGAGAAAAGCAGTCAAGTGTTGGCACACGAAGGGCGTGGCTATTAGATGGAGTTAAAACGCTACTCAGCGTTCCAGAAGGACACTAGAAGAAGGGATTGGCACATTGAATTGCCTTGCGTCATCGTTCAGCTCTCCAGAACACAAAGATACTAAACAAATTAAATCATAAAAATTTAATCATTTGGTTTTGGTAACACTGAAATTCGTCTCGGATGGAAAAAGTTTTTTATGCTCCACACATTTTTTTAATGAAGTGAGAAAAACGAAGGCTAATTGTAATCCAATTAATAGGCCAAGTAAAATTTGCCAAGCCATAAGCGGTTTTATTCATTTATTTGTTGTTTTATGTTTAAAACTAGTGTTTGCGTATTGGACTGAACATTCCATTAACTATTGGACTCATTGGCATCGAAATGAAATCCATTAACGGCTATGTGGATGGCACTCAATCAAACTCGTTTCCTTGCTGCATATTTAATGCTGTCATGTGCCTAATCCCGATTGCCTGCTGCCACATATCGATTAAGTGGCATTTATAATGGAATCAATAAAACACAAGTTTCAGCCGCAAGCCCGACTCGGCCAAGATATTGTGCCAGATTCAAGTTACCCATTCGCACACTCGCATCTCCGGAATGCACTGTGAGAAAAACATAGCGGTTGCAAATAATAGGGGTGCTTGCTGTAGTAGACACACTAGAAATGAATGAATCAGCAAAGTGTAGCATACATCAAAAATGCTGTTTAAGATATTACATTCTTGCCTAAGCCATTTAAGACATAATCTTTTGCTGATTTGTGGTATTCATGTCCTATGAAAGTTCCAGCACAATCGACGACTTTCGAATGATCGAAAAATGTTACAGTGCAAGGACACATTTGCACAATGGCAAATAATTGCCTTTGCTACCGAGTCGATGTTGTGCTCTTTGATATTGCATTTCATCAATTGTTTGCCATCGTTTGACCTCACCAACCACACACACGCACATGCTGCTGAGAGCCGTTGGCAATTACGAAAGGTGAACTTTGACACGCGTAATCAACACCTTGGCCATTCGTTGTAGAATCGACCCGAAAGCAAGCTGGCCCCTTTGTGATGGCTAGGCAACTTTGATGTCCTGGCCTACCATACGCATACTTGCGGCATAAGTTCGCTCTCATTTTCATTCCGTTCCCGTTTCAGCAACTTAATGTTAATAACATCGAGCGGCTGCGTTCATCCAACGGCTAACCGTGCTGCCACGCCTACTTTGAGCCCCGCCCTCAACAGTGACCATATTGTGGCTGGGAGCGCTGATAAGGCAAAGTGGGACACTAATATTAAATGCAATTTACCTTATTGTCGTTATTATTCAAATCTATGTTTTTGTGGTTTTGAAAGAAAAATATGTATCACTTTCATTAAGTTTAAAACGTATTGCTGGCTACGCCTATTGCTATTGTCTCTTCTTAATAATGTGGGCTAATTTACATTCATTACTAGTATTTAAATAAGATGTTTATGAACTTCCCGTTTTCGGAGCTCACATTGTCTAAGAACACTGCTCCGAGCTATAAGCCATTGTAATTCAGCCCACTGTGCCAAACTATGGGCTCTTTAAGCTCACCAACTTGTACCTCGACTTCGTCCAGCTGCTTGGGAAATTTCATATGCCTACCGGCGGGCGCAAAGTCGCGGTTATGTCTCATGTTGATGCTAATGTTGACGTGGCCCTGCCCTTGATGCCACAACAACAAGAGCAACAAAAACATAAGCGGAATTACTGTGAGCCGACAACAACACGGGAAACGACAGCGAGCCAACATCCTTAGCTTTAAACTTTCTAAATGACCTGAACAACTTTTGAGCAGCTGTCTGGCGAGGTTTGCAAGTTTTAAGTTTCCATCAAAAAGGCAGCGCAGAACGGAACCCAGGGGAAGTTTGATGGGGGCGGTGGGTGAGTAAATAAAGTAAATAATAAATGCAAATTTCACTTAAACTTGCTTCAACTGTTCGCGACACCGTTTAGTCCTCTGGCCTAGTTAATGCTTTCTTGCAATTGCTGAAAGGGTTAAGTCGGTGCCTCCCAATTGGCACTGGGTCATTGAAGAGCATCAGTAAATGCAACTTGACTGACAGAGAGAAAGTTTCAAGAACGGAATATGTAGATTTCCATATTTTATCGAAAACAGAGTGTTGCATTTGGCATTTTGATAACTACTTAGGATGCCAACTAATCATATTTGCCTCACACCAAGCATATCAATACCCTGCCGCTCGAAATCGATGCGTTTCGGGGATTTCCGGCAAGTTCAGTGAAGTGGGCATCCAAGCTCCCATCCTTCCTTCCTTCCTTTTTCCCATCCCCCGCTCTCTTTAGACCCCGGTTCTTTGGTCCTGGCAATTGGTTTAGATCACTGAGCTGTGCAACGAATGTTCGCTCTCCGTGTTTGCAATTTGGTAGGGAAATATCCGTAACGTTAATATGTAGATGCTGTTCGCTGGCTAATGGTTTCGGAACATGTGTGTATGAGTTTGCCTCTGCGTCTGTGTGTGACATGTGCATGTGTGCGTCTGTGTCTGTGTGGGGGTGTGGTCGCTTTTCCTGTTTTTCTTACTGCAAATTGTTGATGAAGGCCCTGCCGTTGTTGTTCTTGTTATTGCCGGCATTGTTGTTTGTTGCCAGCTTTGCTGTTGTCGACAATGATGATGAGACTTAAACCAACTCCGGGAACGGCTACGGGAAAGGAAATGAATACTGAAAGGGTCCCGGTTCGCAGACTCTGCTCTCGGACTCAGGGATGTCCAGTTTATGTTACAAAATTTGGGCGCAGGCCCTACAAATGAGGCCATGATCACAAAGTGTATTCGCTATTCCAAATGGATGTTATTTATTTTTGCTCATTACGTTTTCATATCCCCATTTTTTTAAACTTCTCTCAGGGTCGAGTCAATCTGGCCCTGTCCGTATGAACGTCGAGATCTCAGGAACTATAAAAGCTAGAAGGTTGAGATTATGCATACAGATTCTAGAGACAATGACTCATGTTGCCACACCAACTCTAACGCCCACAAACCACCCAAAACTGCCACGCCCACACTTTTGAAAAATGTTTTGATTTTTCTTCGTTTTATTGTATGTCTTGCCAATTTCTAAATTTCGCTTTCGCATTTCCACTAGCTGAGTAACGGGTATCTCATAGAAGGCGAAGTCCATTATAGCATTCTCTCTAGTTTTGAATAGATACATGAAATAAAACAGCCTTCCCCTTTTTGGTACATAGGCACAACGACTTTTTTAATTTATTTTTTATCCTTTAAAAAGGATATAAACTTATTTCCAAAAGGGCCAAAAAATTAAGATATGGCCAGAAACCAGCCAGATGGGCAAATCCTCTCGGACTCTGGCAAAGACTGCATCCGAAGAGATTCCAATGAACGGCAATGATGATGATGATGACTATGTCGTTGATGTGAAATAAAGATAACGACAACGTTGACAATGACTATGACAACAACCCAATGACACTTTAACAGCTCTTACAGGTGCCTAGCCGTGTGAGCATGTTTGTTTTGGTTCAGCTGTACATCCGCACACATGTGCACGTGTGTGCGTCTGGCCGTATCCTTTGCAAACTCCAAATCTGTTGGGGTACATTAACTCTCGGGCCAGATCTTGGGCGGAAAGCTAGATGACATTAAGACTGGAGTGTTAGGAATTCAATAAAAATTATCGTGTAGTTGAACCCTTAGCTCAAGAAGAAACAAATGAATTGGTTGTAAACATCTTTTTACAAGCCATATTGTTTCTTTAATGACTTGAACAATGTTATGATTTTAAGTCGCTTAAATAAAAGCTTTGTAAGCCTAAGCCCAAATATAAATCTTGACTATGTGCGGCTTACCTATTTTATCGGTTAATTCTCTTTTTCCGTGTCATAGTCTCTGTTGATGATGAACATGTGTGTGGAAAATGTGCACTAGACCCTGCTCCAGTCTGCTGATTTTTCGTTTTTTGCCGCCATCGTACAGTAGTACTTCGTTAGATTCTCTACCAACATTTGTATACTATGGACAAATTACATTTTTTCAAATTAATTTAGTCCAATTTTTTTTACGTAATAGGCCTATTTTGGATATTAATCAAAGTTAATTCCCTCTAAAGCGTTGTACATACTTAAATTTATTCAAATATGCATAGCTATGGTTAGATTTGAAAGGTTCGCTTGAGTCATTTTGTTTTATAGAAATTTTTGGATTGATTAATATTCAAAGATATGTCCCTATATTATTCCTTTCCACAAATTTCTTATATGTTTATACGCCGGAGTGTTTTTCTGCATTTGCCCTCTGTATTTGGCTGTCTGTTTTTATTAGTTCGCTCTTGTAATCACTAAAGCCACCCACTATCCGTACCCATTTCCGGGGAATGCACCCTAGTTCTCCAACTTTTATTGCTAAACTGGTGTTGATAATAACGATGATCACGGAAAAGCAAAAGACACAAGAGATAGGGAATTCAGCAAGGCAGCCATAATTTTTCCATGTGAACAAAGTCGCTCCTATTTTCCCTTTCTGCATTTTGCATTCTGCTTTCTATTTCTTAGTTTTTCTCTTTAGCTCTTGTCTGTTTTTGCTTTCTCTTTTTTTTTTGGCAATTTTCTTTATGAGTGTGTAGAACGCTGTCGAAGAGCTTTATTGAAATAATGGCGGAAGGGGAGGGGGATCTTATTGTTCTTATGCCTTTACCAAAGTCAGGCAAGCTCGTTAGCCATGGAAGTGTCACACACACAGGCACCACACACTTATTGCACACACACAGATACTCCCCCACACATGCACAATATGTTCGCCATGCAAATGAAGTTAGTTTTTGGTGCTGGGGGTAGGAAAAACAACAGAATTCTCATTGCTTTGAAAAAATGGCTCTAGACAAAAAAGCCATGGCCAAGAGAACTTGTAGATTTGGCTTTTAAAAGCACATTAAAAGAAATTGCTCGACTTTGAGACGAGCCCAAATTGAAGAAAAATACGTGTGCGTGTGTACCGGATTCAGAACCGAGGATGGGTTAAATAGTATTGGGAATAAGTTTCATACCTTTCAGATATAAGAGGAAAATAAAAATATAAATTATAAAAGATACCTTATTTACTTCTGAGTTAAAAATTTGTACAGTTTTTTCTTAACCTTGCAATAGCTTTTGCTCCTTCCTCATTACATTGCTTCATTTATTACAAAGCAATAAATCCACAAAAGTCCTCCCTCCTTTACATTATTTATTTTAATTCTAATCGATCTGTCAAATCCCTCAATTTAATTTTAAAAAACGCGTTTATCTTTTCCTATATTTGGTTTTACCTAAGACATTATTGCCGCCCTTCCACACAAGTGTGTCTACGTGTAATCTTACAATTTCTAATAGTTCAAATTACATGTGTTTCTGCCTTTTTAAATGCAAATTGAACTTGTTAGCAAACACAAATTCAAGCACAGAGATGGGGGCTCGGGAAAATTCAGTTTGTGGTAGCTGGAAAATTTAAAAGGCGTTGGGATTTTATAAACGGGCTTGGGTAAAAACCGTTTGTGGAAGCTGGGTGTGGGTTTTAGGGTGATTCTCGAGGATCTTTCCGCGTGGGTGGATGGCATACACAATGGCTGCACTTCGTCTTCGCCCACTAGCGACAAGGCCAAAAGAAAATTCATCAAATGAGTGTGACGCACTTCCACCACAGACTTGGTCCACTTTAAAGGACCACCCAGAGTCCAGCCCAGCCACTCAGCCTTGTTTGTCAGTTTTTCTTTGTGGAGTCATTTGACTATTTTTGCTCTGCTTCGGTGGCTCTGTTAATTGCTGCTGACATTTGTCACCTCCACCTCCTCATGGCCTTCGGCTCCCTAGTTGTAACCACGTCTCATATGTCGTCCTGTGAAGCAATTGGTGGCAGTTTCAAGAAGGGCTGAAGGGTAATTTTGGAAATGAAAAGGTTACCAAGCGATGCCAACAACCAGGTTTTTAGTCAGTTGACTATCACAACAAATAAATCTATCGGGTTAATTTAACACACTTTTTTTTAAGCTGTCAAGTGTTTTATACGGCGCGCAGTGACGATTTGGACACACTTGAAAACATTAAGCAACCTATATGCGTGGGCTTGGTGGTATTCTTCTTTTTTTTGTTTTATTGTTTTTTGTCTAATTATACCATGGAGCTGAAAAATAATTAATAGGAGGCTTTGATCCAAAACTGACAAAACATCCCCGCTGAACCAATATTTTGAGCAGTGGCTGTCAAACCAACCCTGTTTGTGTCGCATTCTTGGCAACACTGTTTGTTTAAATTGTTGGCCTTCTTCAGGTTTCGTTTTCTTCTCTGAGCTCGGCTTTTCACATATTTTTTCAGTTTTTCTCATTTGGCCTTGGCTTCAAGTGTTGCCACCCCTCCGCATGGTTCTAGTTCTTCGTCCAGCTGTTTGTCTAACAATTGAAATGTCATGCAATAAATGTACCCACACATACGCACCATAGGATGCAGAAACGCACACATATATACTCACACACTTATACATCCCGTGGCCCAGGCTTTTCAACAACTTTTCACATTTTTGCATGAACTTTTTGACGATGTCAGATAGTTTTGTGCCCGTGCGCTATTGTAAGGATGGCAAAGGCGGTAGGTGGGTGAAATAATGGAGGTGTAGATGCAGGTCGCCCATTGCAATGGGGGTGGCTGCAACGCCTACGGTGCATCAAGTGCGTCAGCAGTACATGGGGCAAAATATGCTGACTGAACAAGGGAAAAATGTTAAAAATGGTTAAAAAATGCATTAGAACAATAAATTTGCGCTATTTTTATTTAATACCATTTTGATTACAACAATAATTGAGGAAT
This sequence comes from Drosophila sechellia, assembly GCF_004382195.2. Taxonomy (NCBI): domain Eukaryota; kingdom Metazoa; phylum Arthropoda; class Insecta; order Diptera; family Drosophilidae; genus Drosophila; species Drosophila sechellia. Next base: position 22,533,716 of record NC_045954.1, read on the forward strand.
CTATTACAATTGAGATGGAAATAGGAGCATCAACTATTTAACCGCAATGGTTATTTATATTTCATACCACTTAATATACATTTAATATTATAAAATTGTATAGTCCATACAATTAAGTTTTGCATTTTCTCTTAGTGTGCAAGCAACAACAAAAATACTTCGCATTCATTATGATTTTTATACCCGTTACTCGTAGAGTAAAATGGTATACCAAATTCGTTGAAAAGTATATAACAGGCTGAAGGAAGCGTTTCCGACCAATAAAGTATATATATTCTTGATCAGGATCAATAGCCGAGTCGATCTGGACATGTCCGTCTGCCTGTCTGTTCGTCTGTCTTTTATTAGTCTTGTACATTTCTATCGATATGAAAAAAAAAGTTTCCACGCCCACTTTAAGGCCCTAAAGCCGCCAAACCGGTCACGATCACACTTTTGAACAATTTAAATTTTTTTTCTCATTTTATTTCCCAATATCTATCGATATCCCAGAAAATTGATGAAACTTCGCTTTCGCATTCACACTAGCTGAGTAGCTGAGGGTATCTGATAGTCGGGGAACTCGACTATAGCATTTTCTCTTGTTACTTCTGGTTTTCGCCTCTCAATGGGCAGAAGGGGTTTGTCCGAGCTGTTTGGGCCAAAAGTTTGACTTTAGGGCATAATTTCATTGCAAAATATTTGCAGACACACATGCATGGCGAGAAGAGGCACTGCAAGTGAAATGTTTAATAAATATATACGTACATTCATGCAAAATTCTTGCTTATTGTTGCAGTTGCTGCATGAAACGAGTTAACAGATGCAAAAAGTAGAGCTCACAGAAATAAAAAACAATGAAAAAACAGTTGCATTCATAATTTTATTTCCATTTTGTTTATTTTATTTTTTTGGCCATCGCTTTCTGCTGCTCGTAACTATTTGTGCTTTGCAAGCACCACCGACAACTATGTATTATTTGTTGGCTGCATCCTCAAGCTTTGCTTCGCCAATCCCCCTTTTGGAACCCATGTTTGGCACCCTTTGGAGAAATAAATTCTAGTCATATATTTTAGTAAGTTCGCAATGGGTGCTACATACCTTTGGGACTAAACATTTTCCGTGTGGTTTGCAAGCCTTTTTTAAACAAATAAATTAAGAATATCCCCTGCACCGACCACCTATTTGGTGGTTTTGGATTTGTAATCTCAGCTTACATTGAAGTGGTAATAAATCAAATGCTAATTTTCTTCTCTGTACACATACACATGTTTTGTTAGGGCATTTTCGATTCGAAGGCTGTTTTCCGACACCTCCTGAGTTCTATTTATTTTTTAAACATCCTCCCACTCCACAAAAATGCTCTTTACTTTCCCATTGCATTTTAGTTTTGCCGTTGGGAAATTCTTCTAATTGGCAAAAACCAGGAGTTTGACAGATTCAGTGTTCATGTTCGTCAGTTAGTTTCGAATTTTCACTTTTCCTGATATGTGTTAGGGTGCTGTTATTTGTGTTTAACCATCGAGTGTGAAAATGATTTACTAGTAGTGGAATAAAAGAACCACTCGAACTGGTTATTCCTGAGTTAAGAACGTAAAAAATTAAATGAAAATTTTTCTATCTTGTAGAGTTATTAGCAGCTTGTTATTGTTTTATTTAAGAGAAAATCGCGATTTAATAAAAAGTGCAATATATTTTAAATCAGTCTTTGTCCATGTTGGCATTATAGCACTCGCTTCGATGGTCAAGAGTCGAAGAACCCGACTAAAGCGTTCCCTCTTGCCTTCTTTCATAAATTTATTCATCTTATTTCTTTTACAAATTTCAGGATATTTACCATGCATTATTGTTTATAAACAAAGAATTGCTCACAGAAAACACAGCAAAAGTTTCTGTTCTCTGATTACAGCCCAATATTATGGCCAATTAATTTTCCTTACTGACTGCCGATTTCCCCCAATTTCAGCAACTACCAGCAAATCCAGCACCTGGGATACTATGGACACGAAATCGGAACGGAGAGCATCTCGCAGCAGCAAGGACTGCAGGACAAGGGCTACGAGGAGTGGGTGGGCGAGATGATTGGCATGCGTGAAATCCTGCGACACTTCGCCAATGTGTCCGTCAACGATGTGGTCGGCATGCGAGCTCCGTTCCTCAAGCCTGGCCGCAACACCCAATACAAGGTGAGTTGCAGTTGTTATTGCAAGGAGTGGCAGGTGGGTGTAGCGCCCTGCACAACAGAAATGCAAACAATAGGGACATCAATTGACATGCAATTGTCGAGTACGATTTCTTGAAATCACAACCAGAGGGTATGGGACCGGGGTGGAGCTGCAGAGATCCCAAACGGAATCGAAAATCGAAAAGTGATCCATTTAAGACTGCAATTTCTGTTAACGCCGCGAAACGGAGTGGAAAAACGTACCCAATTCGTTCGGAAGCAAACGGAAAGCAATCTGAATTTAAACTTAGATTTGTACTTTATAAAAGTGTGAAGACAATAATTTAGATTTTACGCAGTCCTATATTTACCAAAATATGGTAAGTAATTATGGTAACTTACTTAAGTACTAACAGAACATGGCCGTAATTGTTGGAACTGCTTGTAAAAATTTGTATACCCGTCTATCGAAGAGTAAACACAGCTACGTGACTTTTGCTCGTTAAAGGTAGAAGTACGCGTTTCCTACCCCAGTCAAGTGTCTACCTAGTGGATCAGGATTACCAGACGAATAGTCAATTAATGTTTTGGAACAATATGACAGTTATATGATATAGTCGTCCGGTTGCGAAAGATTTTGAAATTTATTATTTGGAATATTTATCCATCATATGATCCCACATGGGTTCTTTACTTTACTACGGACAGGCAGACGGAAGTGTGTAGAATAAGACTCACATGATCCTGCTTAAGAAAATATACACTTTATTGGGTCGCTTCCTTTACCTGTTACAGTAAATGTATTTCAACAAATTTGGTATAATATATAACTTTACTAGTATATTAGATTATATTGGGCTTACTATATTTATTAGGTTATGCATTCTTTTTATTGTACAACAGCCCATTATGTGATAGCTCTTTCATTTAAATTGACGTGGTATTGGCTTTAAATTGAAATTGAGTTTGGTGAAACCCAATAAGGCAATGACAACCTAACCGTAACCTCAACCCAACGAACACACACACGTTGACTCCGACGAAAATTTCTGGTTGACATGACATGACATCAATGTCACAATACATGAACGTACACATCGGTTCAAGTGCTCCATTATACGACATCCATCCATTCAAGCTCCCCTCCCACCTCCCAAATCTCGATCAGAGTCGTTGGCACATTCACGCATTTAAAATCATATCCATGGCAAATCTCTTTATGCAGATAATGGGCCCATATGAAAGAGTGTGAGCGCAATGAACGCCCATCGATGCTGTATTGTATCGCACCCATGGATTTTGTCTGTGCGATGGGACAACGCTGATATGTTCGTCATCAGTTGCTTGGGTAATTCATTAATTCTTGTACGGACAAACAGGATTATTTATTTTTTAAAATAACTCCTATAAACTTTAATTTACTTTTCCGTAGGCAAAAAACATATTTTATTACAATTAATCAATTTAAGAACAATCTTTTCTGTGACATACACTTTTTTCAAAAGTCGACCCGTGGGACCCGTGGGACCCGTGCGACAAAACAAACACAAAAAAAAAAAAAACAGCATAATAGAAAGTTATGTCCCAATTTAATGAAACAGACTGACGAACTTGCAATACCGTAAAGTTGGAAATCTATGATTTTTTAAAACGTTTTAGCTTCGGAGGAAGAAAGTAAACGCGAACATTCAAAAAATTGAAGCTGTTGGGCTGGTCACACAAAATACCCATCATGTCTAGATGAGATAAGAAAATGAATAGATTACAAAGCACATTGCTAGTCTGTTATCTGAAAAATCCATTTTTTTGACAAAAATACATTTTTAAATGAATTGGGTTTTATTATATGTGAGATATACATGGTTGTGGTCCCTGCAAGGACATATATTATTTTGTGATACATACTTGCTGATATGCGGCAGAAGTTCTATATCTCGGAATCCATGCTCCTCCGAATTTGTTGTGTAATTTTTCCCAGATTGTATTCAATTTGGATTACTAATAATATATCATGTAAGAGCGGCTTCTGGTCATTATATTGTACAACTTATTTTGCTAAACTTTTAAAATTAAAACAGGAGAGGTTGACAGAGGATGGTGAGGTTGAAATTGGCAAAACGAACAATAAAACGAAGAAAAATCAAAAATTTTCAACGAAATTTTATTGTTTTTTTTTTTAATATAATAAATGTGGGGATGTTAAACAAGACAAAAACAGGACGACTACACTTATATTAACTACATACGTTAAAAACAACATACCATGGCTTTTATTTTTTATATTTTTTTTTATGCAAAAGTAAGCAAATAATTTGGAGGGAATTGCCTTCTCTCAATCAGCTGTTTAACACTGCACCTCTAATAGCCCATAAAAAGCTTTAGTGACGCTTTCGGTCAATTTTGTTTGTTTTTTATTTATATGATCAATGATTTTCTTTTAGAAAATGATTGCTAAAGGACGATATATTGACATAGAAATTTAGACTTTATGCCCAAAAAAAAAAAACGATTTCTGGGGTACAGTGCATTGTGGTGAGATAAAAGTGACGATAGCACCATTAACTTCAAAAAATTACCAACGTTACAAATTTCTTCGTACGAAAGGTTTGGGGTCTTGTTCTCATTGAAAGTCAGATTCCGTTCAAATAAAAAGTGTTTTTCAATTTGACAGCGGTGTCACACTTCTTGAACGTTTAAGAAAAATAGGTGCAGATGGAGGAGATTCTGACAAATACATATTGGGGCTGTCGTTTTCATTCTTCTATAATAACATATTTTACCTCTTTAAACCAAAGTGTTTTATAAATGGCCAAATTGTCTACTTTTCACTACCAGGTGCTGGAGGACTTTGGGTACATCTACGACAGCTCGATCACCGTTCCACCGGTACCCGTGCCAGTGTGGCCGTACACCCTCGATTACAAGATCTCACACGAGTGCAAGAGCGGCACTTGTCCGTCGCGCACTTTCCCCGGCGTTTGGGAGGTTCCCCTGAACACACACTACGTGGAGGGATTTGAGGGCGGTCACTGCCCCTATCTCGACCAGTGCGTCTTGCACAACCTAGACGAGGAGGAGGTCTTTCAGTGGCTGCAGGAGGACTTTTCGCGCTACTACGAGCAAAACAAGGCTCCATACATGATGCCCTTCCACACTAACTGGTTCCAGACCAAACCGCTGGAGAACGGCCTCCACAAGTTCCTTGACTGGGCCCTCGAACTGTGAGTGTGACACTTTATATCTAGGGATATTAGAAAGAACATACAAAAAAACCCTATGATTTCGGATAATATGGATAATGTTTTAATCGCTATAAGCATACTACACCAAAATCAATACCATTAAAATGACTACCTAGATCTATGTCTGCAAACATCCCTATGAACTCAGAGCATTTGGCAACGATCAAGGCATGTTTTTCCACCACCCTTGAAAATGAACCATACACATACTTTATTATACATTTAATCGGTCATATAGCTTTTAATTAGTTAAAATGTAAGGCAACTCCGCCTTTTTTGGATTTCAAAACTCTATATATATGATTTTGTATATCTTTTCAGAGATATTCTTTCTAGATTTGTTTTTTTCTGTGTTTTTTACCTCGTTAGGGGTTTCTGTGTCTGTTATATGCGCACACTGCGTTCATTTTTTCATAAATATATTTTTTCAGTTTATTCCGTTTTTGGCCTTATACATAGTATATTTTTGTTGTTGGTGTTTTCATAATTGAAAGCCAACTTTGTAACAGGCTCCGTCCCTCATAGCATCTACTTCTATTTTCACACTCGCACAGACAAACACACATGGGCAGCTGGCGTTTCCTGCCGATTGCCGCTGGAAAGTTTTATATTCAATTAAAAAAAACCAAGAGAGATGAGCGAGATGAGAGCCGGAAGACGGAATAAAGAGAAGCGGGAGAAAGCAGGGAGAAAGTGGGCCGCAAAAGGCAGAGGCAGAAAGCAGTAGCAGTAGCAAAATTGGCAATTGCTATAGAAATTGCTTGTAGAAGCGTCGACACATGTTGCCTGTCCGTCGACAGGTTGAGCAGGGCCTCACGAGCCCCCACTAGTCCTTTACAAACAACACTCCTGTGCGGAGAGTGCACTGAAGAAAAAGGGGTAATACTTCTGACTATTTAATATACAATTACATTACTACAATATATTTATAATGAAATAGACATTACTCGTAATCTCTGATTTAATGGTAATTTTCGGTAAGAATAAGTATCCGACTTTTCAATAAAAAAAAAACGACTTGGCATACATTGCTGCATACTTTCAGGCGCTTTGGTAGGTAATAAGTGTTGTGCTTGAGAATTTTCCCCTGTGCATATCGCCAATCCTGCTGGCAGTCACTCAACCATATGCACAACTCTCAACGGAATCTCCGACCCAGCGTTCTCCCACTTTCTCCCATTCCGTCGTTCTTTTGGCCAACCCACAATGCCGACGCGCTGTGTTCAGCGTTTAAAAAAATCATCAGCAGAACACGAGCAGTAGCTTGGATAAGGATAAGAAGGGAAAAAATCGCACGTTTTAATGAGAAAAGTTTAATTTTGTTAAAGTTTCATTTCAAAAATATCAGTGCAGGCGCAGGCCAATGAAAAGGGATACATGAAGAGAAAGGAGAACGTGGACGACGGGCAAGAACACAAAAGGCCAAAACAGGAACGCGGTATTAAGGGTCGTGGCTTACTAAAAACAATGTTAAAACGAGCAAAAACAACACTGGTGAGCCCAAGGAGGCAAAGACGGCTTGCCGTCAATAGAGAGAGACGGTTAGTCCCGCCGTTCGAGCAGAAAGAGACGGTAACCTTGTTTAATGAAGGTATGCTGATAGAATCGCACTTCGTCATCGACATCAGTCGTGAGCTTGTGTGTATCTTGCTCGCTAGTGCTTGTGTGTGTTAGCCATGTTATCAGTCGTCTTTGTTTTCGTGGAGAAGGGACATGATGGCTATCTTTAAATAAACGGTTTTTTTTCCAAACAAGCCCTTGTGTTTTTCCGTCTTAAAAGATTTGATTAGCTTTGCCAATGGCTTCACACATTTCCTGCAAGGGAATAACAATTTGGTTTTCTTTAACTGCCAAGCAAGCTTAAGGCATAAATTAAATGCCTAATAGTAGGCAATGTTTCTATGAAAATCAACCAAATGATGGCGGTATAATTACATACTCGTAGAGTAAAAGGGTATACTAGATTCGTTGAAAAGTATGTAAAAGGCAGAAGGAAGAGTTTGTGAATATATAAACTATATATATTCTTGATCAATATCAATAGCCGAGCCGATCTGGCCATGTCCGTCTGTCCGTCCGCATGAACGGCAAAATAGGAACAATGGAAGCTAGAGAGTTAAGATTTGGCATATAGTTTCCAGAGACATAGACGCAGCTCAAGTTTGTTTGTTTCTGGTGCCACACCCACTCTATCGCCCACAAGCTGCCTAAATCTCTCACGCCCATACTTTTGAAAAATGTTGTGATATTTTTTCATGATTTGATCAGTCTTGTAAAATTTTATCAATTATCTAAATAATTTTTTTATAAATGTATTTTAAATGTTAATCCGGACTAACATTATCCAAGTGTACGTCAATTTTAGCCTACCAGAACGTTTTGAGAACTTTTTAAAGTCGGTTCGCTAACCTTTTATATATTGAGTTGACAGGCGCATCACCAATTCTAGCGTATTCCCTTCTTACTCTTCTTTTGAGGGACAAAAGTGCAGCAGCATTTGGAGGCAATTGCCCTCTTTGATGTTGACTAGATTGGTGGGAGATCTTTGGGCTAGCGTAAGCTGCAGCTATTCTTACTTTGCTCATGAATATTGAGATTGCTCCCTCAATATCTTCAGCAGTAAAAATCTCAACTGAGGAACCAAGTGGAATTAAATGTTGTCTACGTGTTTGAGTTGAGGCGAATGATACGGGACAGCACTGACGAGCATATGATCCGAGAACAGATCGTAGCACGACATCATATGTACATCATACATCATACGTCATACATCATCATATATCATATAAATCCACATTTTTTGGTTATAAAAATAGCATTACGAGCACGCACTAATTAAAAACTAGTATGCTCTATTGAAGCTTGCAAGCGTGTACCAAATTAGAAAGATTTTTTATCGCCAGAGAAAGTTCAGTTCGAGTGCAAGCATTTTAATGGAAACCATCGTCAAGAGAATTTCAGGGCGGTAACCGAGCTAAAACTTTTTAGTCTTGCCGTTTTCAAACCTAAAGAAATTTCAACTTTATTTTCGCCAAAACGGCGGCACATGGGTCGGTCCATCCGTCCACCATTTCCTTTCACCTATTTCACACCTCATGCATTAGTTTACGGCAAACTGAGAGAGAGAGAAGTTAGAATTATAAAGATCTGACCGGGCGATGGGTGAAGAGGAAACGGTGAAACTGAAAGAGGAGCAGCTGCTGCGAAACTATTTCTCGCACAATTGTACGAAGTTTTTAATTAGTGTGAATGACTTTCAACATTGCGTTGCCGTCCGGACCTGGATCAAACTGAACCTGAAGCTGGATCTGGATCTGGAGCTGAAGCTTAGGCTTCACGGGAAATGGAAAACTGGGCAAGTGAAAAGGAGGGAAAGTGGGAAACAGGAAACGGGAAATGGATAATGGCGAAATGTTGAACCGAGAACGGGGGGCGGAACGTACTGTTTGCATGAGATGCCTGAAAATGCGTACCCCACTGTCGAGCAGCGCAAAAGAATTCCATAAAGTTTCCTTTTGCGTCAACTTGCTTAGGTCCTCAGCACCGCCCCTTTTGCCACGCCCAATGCGGCCCATCATTACTGTCGTAGCAAAAACATGTGTGAAAAGCGTTTCTTGTTTCATTCGAATATTTTTCATTAATACTACATCTATAAATAAACAAATATTTTTAAGGTAATTTTTTACTGATAAGTAAAAGGAAACCTTTTAAACAGAAAGCTCAACATTATTTAGTAGTTAATTTTCACAGTCCTTAAATTGAAATGACCAACTTGACCCTCTTATAACCACCGTTTATGTTCTGAATTCTCAGACCTGACGTCTACATCCTGACCGTTACCCAGATGCTCCAGTACGTGACCGACCCCAAGGAGCTGCGCGACGTCAGCCAAATAGAGTCGTGGAAGTGCGACAAGAGCGTGTCTGTGGCCCCCAAGCCCTGCAATATCTGGCAGACGTGTGCGCTGCCCTTCAAGATTCCCGAACAGAATCTGACGGATACGCGCTATATGGAGACCTGTCGGGAATGCCCTAATGTGTATCCCTGGCTGGGCGATGCTGGCGGTACGGGAATCGCGGGTCGCGATAACTATATCTTTGCCGGTGGCGAAAATCCCGAGGAAGAAGACTCTGCGAAGTAGAAGATGCAACTCCCTTTCACTCTATCCATCCCATAAATTTCCCACCCTCGTTTTTTTTTATGTTGTACCTTGACTCCTATTTTTGTTTAATTTTTCCTGTAGTATACTCTCAGTAATTTCCACCCACACATGTGCCAGTCATCGTGATGCAATAATGAACTGCTGCCTTCTCTTTTTATAAATATTTCTTTGTTCATTCTTCTATTTTTCTCTTAGCTATAGTTCTTAAGCGAAATTGTCCTTAGTTTTTTGAGAGAACTTAGTTTTTTTCACCAATAAATTGACCACTTTTCTAAAAACTGCGTTCTTTTAATATTTTTGTAACGCACATATGTATTCATATTCTCAAAAAGGAATGTATCTCACCAATATCAGAAATCTATTTGTTACCGCATTTAGCGTGTTTTTCATCAAGTGTCACACACTTAGCTTTTAAGAAGCCAATTTTTACATATGTATTACTAATTTCTAAAATACCACTTGACAATCAAAAGTGTCTCGCAACCTCTAGATGAAATCTATGTTCTATTCATTTTCGCAGCGCTTCAATTAAAATATTTGTCCACCACTCGAAACTCGAAAACTTTTTCTCTGGGCGAAATTATGGTTCGCCCAAAGTTTGCAGTTGGCCGGGAGGATGCCCAAAGCTCCGACTCCGGCAATCCCCCAAAGAGCCGTTCAGGTGGCTCATAAATGCTAACTGACAATCGATAACTGCCTGGCATAAATCACGACGGAATCGACGGTCCCGCTGGCGCCATCTGGTAGTCGCGTTCGTCTCCCAAAAGTGTGACCGAGTCCAATGAAAACAGAGCGACCACACACAATTCAACTTGCAAATTGCATTTATGCATTATTCAGCGGAACTGCAAGCAGTAGCCAAAAGCGCAATTTACAACTTTTGCCAGCAATATCAACTATGTATTTAAAACAGAAATTAGACACGACACCGGCAATAACAAAAACGGCGAACTTCACACGTCGAGGACACGACACCATCAACGGCAGCGTTACGCACTCGAAAAAATTTCGGAAGTCCTCTTATTATTTGGAAGTGAAATTACCTACACACGGCTCTAAAGTTACTGAGTTCCGAGCCCAAAGTTATTCCAAATTCCTCAAGATAAATTACAAGTGTAAATCTTTCCAAAAGATGGTTTTGAATATGCTTTTAAGTGTAGAAGGCCATGTAGGCAACGCTGACAATGCGCGCCCAAAAGGCGCTGAAAATATCACAAAACTTTTACAATTTCAACGGGTAGAAAACTGGCATAGCGTCAAAGGGAACACACGCGACGTATGTATGTTTATATGTAAATACATGTGTCTTTCTGTGGGGTGCGGAGGAGTAGGCAATTGCAAAGTGAATGGAGTACTTAAAGTACTTAAAAACATGGCTCATGGAACTTGGGTGCCATATAATTGTTGGCGTAAAGTCATAAGATTGATGAAAGGATATCGAAACATAGTAATATAAATATTTAAAAATATAATATGAATACATTTGCAATATTAAACTACAGAAATACAAAGTATAAATACGGTTTTTGTAATTGAAGAAATTAAATAACTTTGACGGTTGCCAACACAGTTTTTAAAAGCAGCTCAACAAAGCTGGACCTGCAGAGTAAATAGAATTGAGAAGGAGTGCCAGAAAGGATAGATAGTGAAAAGAAAGAAAGAAGGAGCAGAAAGAGTAAGATCTATATAGGTAGTTACATATGAGTGTTTGTTTTCTGTCCGCTGTATGTTCTTTTCCTGCTCGTTTTGCAAAAGTTTTGTTTTTCCGAACAAAACTACAAACACAAGCAAACCTGCGCTTCCCCACACTATCGCACACACACCCACAAACAAAGAAACAGGACATAAAAGCGCATTTATTGCTGCTGTTTGCCCGCAGCTTGTGCGATTGTGTGTGTGGGCGAATCTGTGTGCTTGTGCGCTTGCAGCAACTTCTACCCCAAAATGAATGAATAAAGTTAGTCAGACAAATTGCATTTCCCGAAAATATTATCCCAAACAAGTAATTGAAAATTTGTTGGTTGTATTTATGCGCCCGTTCTCCACAAAAATGAATGTGTGTCTAAGGATCGCTGGATTTGTATAGACAACAATTGGTAAATTGATCTAAGGTAAAGGAAGACATATTTATTGGCTTTATAGTTTTAAAAATGGCAAATTAAAAGCAAACGAAACAGGTCCCAACTGCTCAAAATATGAAACTTTTACCATTGTTAACGGTAAGTCAATTCAGCGCTTACATTTATAACTTATTTTCTGGAAAATTATTTATTATTTCTGCTCCATAATAAATTTAAACATTTAGATGTGTTCTTCCACAGAGGTTATAACTTAGCGATTCATATTAAACCCGTTCCTCGTAGAGTTATTGAAAAATTTGTAACTGGTATAAGAAAGTGGTTTCGACCTTAAAAAGTACACATATACATACATACATATATTCTTGATTAGCCATGTCCGTCTTTAAAAGCTAGAATGTTTAAATTAGGCACGCAGATGGAGATCCCTGATTTTTTTTATTTTATTTGCATTTTTAGAAGCGGAGGCGACAGATAGATGAGTATAACCAGATCAAGTGTGCTATTAATCGTGATTCGGAATAAATATACCTTATTTATTTCTGTTCGTAAATATAGCTTTTGAGCCTGAATTTCTACTAATAATATAAAAATACGCTTATAGTACTACATTTTTAACAAGTTTGATTTGGCGAAAAGATCTTCACATTTAATGCATACTTTACAACACTTACATTCTGGTGACTGCAGCTGTAAAAGCAATGTTTAAAATTATTCATCCTGATGTGGCCTCATTTCCACGACTCTCCCTAAGAGGGTTCCTACAACTTTTCCGATCATATGTTTCGCCAAGTGTTTGATTTAAAGGGAAGTGCAACTTTGGCAGGGCCACTGTGGGTGAGCGGAAGTGTTGCCTTCCACACGTACGTACATTTCGCAAACTGTACTAAATTAAGGTAACTTCACGCAGTTCTTCTGCCCCCCCCCCTCCCCTACCCCCCCCCCCCCCCCCCCCCCCCCCCCCCCCACCACACACACACACACACACACACTCACACACACACACTTTAAGCCCTCTTTCCTTCGTTGACTCTCTCTCTTTGAGGCCCGACTAAGCCAAAAAAAACTAACTTACACCTAACTAAATGACAAAGCTTGGCCAGTACACCACCAAAAAACACACATATGGAATTCGGCAAAGGGGTGTAAAACGGGTAACACGGCTAAAACGGAGGTAAAAAGGCGGTTAGGAAAGCGGGGCGAAAAGGCCAAAGAGTTGGTTAGACTGCGGAGCGGTAATATAAGATAAACATTTCTTGCTATGCATATGCGAGCAGCTTGAACAAGTGCCTCTGTGTGAGTGGAGTGTGCTACCATCACACGGACGGCAAAAGGCACGCGCTTTCCTCACTTACCCACAATGGCATGCATGCAGCACTAGCGAAAATACTACGTAGAGAGTAAATTCGAGTGTTATAGAAGCGATTTAGCTCTTAATACGTATACAAAAGAACATAATCAAAAAAATAAACACAAAGTAATAACCAAATCGTTACTACCCAAACTGATATACGATCCACGTTCGTCTGGCTAGCTAAACTCAATAATATTTATATGTATGTATTTTTCATTTACAATAACCATTATGGAGTTAGTGATTATTAAATATGACTTATCATTGGATAATACTCGTTGTAGTCTACACTAGGTTCACATGTTGCCAATTATTATTGCTGTATTTTTTCTGTTAGTTTATTAGTGATAATATTTAAAACTATAAATAGTTCCCTGAGTCGCATTTTATGCTTTTGGTGTACTTTAAAGCACAAAAGTGCTGTGCTGGTGAACCCTCGGAGTTTCCAGAAAAAGTGTACCCACCCAAATTGCACCTCCAAATAGTTTCAGCGTACTGCTTGTTGAGGTGCTGAATGTTGGAATTCTCCTCCGTTTTTTCTGGTGGCTTCAACTTCTGCCACTACCATAACCGCATAAACGAATACTAAAACCGGTGCACCGCGATATAGGCTGAATGGTACTTTTTTGTGGTCAAAAGTCCGTAATACTAAGTTTTGATTACATCATTATGTTAGTATAAGATAAGACTTTAGTGTTGCATAACAGATATTTTAAAAAAGCCCCGTACCAAAGACATTAGAATCGGCTAGACTAGAATAAAAAGGTACCATTCAGTCTATAGTGCACCGCGGTGGTGCAGGTGTGTGAGTGTGTTGTATCTGTGTTAGTGAAGGGGCGTGGCTTGCCGCCCACGGACGTGGAAGTTACCGTCACCATTACCATTGCCACTGTTACTGTTGCTGTTTCTGCTGCTTGCTTGGTGTCAGCTAACCGGATGGCCATGTTTTGGTTTTTTGTTATTTGCGCGACACACATACACACGAACCCCAACGATGCACATACCCACATACCCACGTGTCTGAGTTGTAACAGGCATTTTTACACATTTACAAGTTGCCACTTTATATTGCATAATATTACCAAGTCCCTTCATGGGCCACCTGACTTTTTGCCGAACACCCTCCCCCACCACCCCCCGCCATATCATTCCAGTGTGTGTGTATGTGAAGTAATTCTATAATTACGCTCTTGACATCATATTCGTGTGGCATTTTCCGGCTGTGTGTCTGCGTGCGTGCGAGGCTTGGAAGTTGTGGCTGGAAAAGTCACACGCCGCTTAACAATTAACCCTCCGCCTTTTTGTTACGCCCACTTTACAAATACACACCCAGCACACAGGCACGTGACTTTGTGGTTGGACTAGAAAAAAGGTGAGAGTAAGCAAAAGGAGAGTGGGGGGAAAGTGCGGCAACTTATATTTGCAACATCGCAGCAGCTGCGCAATTTACGTAGCAATTAAATTCGGTCTTCAACTTAAGCGTTGTTAAGGGAAAACGCACTGGCTGACAATTGGATATAAAATTAGCATAATTATAAATAAATACCATTGAATTCACACGGATTCGAATATTCCAAGAACTCTCGAAATCAAACTTCCTCCGTTATTAGTTAATAAATAAAAGATGCCCAAAAGAACCTCCCGAAACGGATGTGTAAATATTAAATAGATTAAATACTTTGCGATAACTTCATGCGCACATTATATTTTTATGGCATTACGATTAATTAATTAAAACCACATTTATTTATCTTAGTAAATGTAAACGCCAGGAGCACAAAACTGCAGTGTATGAAAAAAACAAGGCCATATATTTTTAATTCCTTCAATAAAGTCGAGGAAATCAGCAATGCTGACTCAGCATTCCATAGGAAACACAGCAGCATTGCCAACCTAACCTTAAATGCCTTTAACCACCCGAAGCTTCTTTATCCTTGCGGTATTCATACATATGTCAAAAAACTGGGTTGCTCCAAAAATGTATATACTTATGTATGTATCTATATACATACATACATATGTGCCTTATTTGGTTGCAAAGTTATCCCTTACTGAATTGCTAGACAGTCTTGCAGTTATGTCTATCTCTTCTCCCATAAATATAAGAATTCCATCTTCGTGTTCTGTCAGTAGAAGGTATAATTAAGCAAATTTAATTCTGGTTCTAATTTGAAGTACTATTTATAGAAGCAATTTCGAAATAGTGTTTGTGATGCACATAAGAGTTACCAAATTCAAAGAACGAAACGAACGGCAATTAAAAGGATTGGAATTGACCGTGTTCTTCCATCATTCCATCAATTCCGAAAGCTTTATACTCGTCCTGTATGCACCAGATTTATATAAGTCCTTCATGACAAAAATCATAGATGTCTACAAATATTTTAGAACTACGAATAAATGCATTTAATAACTTGTGCGATAACAATCTTAATTTCAGTTCTGACGAGTCATTAATTTAGTTCCAAATAAGTCATAATTAGACTTAAGAATAAGAATAAGAATAAGACTTTTGTTAGTCTGAGATTATATACCAAGCAGACGTAGAAACACAAGAAAGAAAGCTAGATTTGCCATGCCGAGGTTGAGTTGTTATATTTTTTAAGATTAGGAAAAGACTCAAAGAGAGCAGTCAAATCAGCTTAGGTCAAGCTATATGATTTGTTTACGAGAACGGCTAAGTTCCGCTGCGAAAGAATTCTGGGATAGATTATGGTATAGTTCTTTGAAATAATTGAAGTGGCCGGTTTGGACCACCCAAATACGTCACTATCCTCCCCTCAAAGAGAAGACTATACTTGGGCTGGGATTGATGGATATTGTGTGGGAAAGGGAGTTTCTTCTATTTCTATTTGTTGTGGTGTGTTTTGATTTTGATTTTTTCTTGTTTTATGTTTTGCATACAGCATCACAAATGGCTTAAATGATACATATCTTAAAAAATTGGAGCAGGTGTCTGTCCAGTAGTGTCATGTTTAATTTTATAGCTGTATGTGTAAAGGACTGTTTCTATCTTGCTTAATTTTACTTCTTCTTCATCAGATGAATTAATTATACGACTTTTTTCATTTATTGTTTTGTGTATTGAGCTGTAATTCGATTTCCTCTTCTTCAAGCCATCGCTTTAAAGCTAAACTGGAGAAAGCTCCGTCTCTGTCTGCCTTTAGTAATTTTGGGTTTACCTAGTTGATTAAAAATGCGCATTAATGCGTTTCTGCATTCTATACAATTCTTAGTTTCAATTTTTTCAAGTGTAGAGAATTTAGAATAAATATCAATGCAACTGATGTAATGTTTTCCCTCAGATGAATAATTATCTACCACAAACTTTTCTCGGCAATGTTCCGGTTTAAGTGTTTAGATTAGGCATTTTGGTGTTTCTATGTTCTGTTTTAGCCAAATTGCATATGTTGCATTCGTTTATTATATTCTGAATTAGTTGTTGGCTATTTGGAAAGAAGTGATTTTCTTTAAATACAATTTTAATTGGTATTCGCTTAATCTAACTTAGCATTCGGTTCCTTTAAGTTATGAAGCCATCTAAGAGGTTGATGGTCACTAGCAATGAAAAATTGTCGCCCTAGTTTAGCCGCCGTTTACAGAAGTTAACTATTTCAATTGTCTCTTTTATTTCGATCTGCACTCTAGCTTGGTTCAACAGCGACTGACTGCCGCGCTCTCTGCAGAGTGGCGAGTCGATCAGTCGATAAGTTTCTCGATAATAATCTTTGTATATATGTATATAGTAAGGATGGGTGTATGAATGTATAAGCTTATGACTAGATTGGCTATGTATAATTAGGTATGTATGACTAGGAATGTATGACTAAGAGTAAAGGAAGAGGGTAGAAGGAGCAGCCTACTACAACTCGGCCGTCCTGACAACTAGATCTCCCGATCGTAGGATTTTATAACAATTAACGTTTCTTAAAGCTAAGGGTCCTGTTTCTCATTTTATTCTTCTTAGTAGAGATACTTTTAAACGGTCTTAGACATTTTTTAGGTTTTCTTTTCTTCTCGTTTGTTTTCTTTGTTTTACAATTGCTTCTTAAATTATACTTTCTATTTCGTACATAGTTTCTTAAATTATACTTTCTATTTAGTACAGAGTTTCTTAAATTATACTTTCTATTTTGTAGACTCTTAATTTTTCTTTGCCAGTGTTTTATATTCTGTATGCTCCATACACCCCGGTAAGGATTGCGAGAAATTTGAAATCCATCAACATCTTCCAGAAGGAAGCGATCATTTTTCAGAACTTTGCTTATGACATAGGGTCCTTTATGCTTTGGAACTAACTTCTTAGCTATGCCTGTTGTTGAGTCAAAATTCTTAACCATGACGTAGTCGCCTTTTGTGAACACTCCTGATCGTTTTCGTTTTTTGTCAACATATTCTTTATTGTATGCTTGTGCTCTTTTCTGACTTGCCTCGCCTTTATTTCTAATACTTTCTAAATCTCTTTCTTCAATCGTTTCTCCAATTTCCTCAATTTTTTCTTTTAACTCATCCATAATTTGTCCTTTTTGTTGTAAACCAAATAACATTATGCTAGGATACTGTTTAATGCTGCGGTGTTGTGTATTGTTCAGGGTATATTCGACCTTTTCTAAGACTAAGTCCCAGTGTAGACCTTGATCAGGTTCAATTAACTTGCTAATCATTGGACCAAGACTTCGGTTTATACGTTCAACTTGACCGTTGGCTTGTGGCGATCCTGTTGCAATTTTTATGTGTTTAACATTGCATTCTTTCAAAAATGAGTCAAAATCGCCAGACGTGAAACATGCTCCTCTATCTGATATGATACACTTAGGCCTACTGTATGCTCTGAAGTAGTCGTTTAACGATTGTATGACTTCTTTTGTGTTCGTAGTTTTTGTTGCGTATAGTCTGACAAACTTTGTGAATGCATCTACTATCACTAGAATATGTTTCTTCGGTCTACCCAAGTCTACTGGACCATAATGGTCAATATGGATGATTTCAAAAGGTTTGTTTCCCTTAGGTATGTTGTGTAGAAATCCTTCTGTTTTTCCTGTTTTGGGACTGAATGAAATACATTTTAAACAGTTGCTGATATGTGTGCTACACTTCTGTTTTAAATTTGGAAACCAATAGTTTTTCATTATAGCTTCTATCATTTTGTCTCTTCCTACGTGTCCAAGTTCGTTGTGATACTTGTATAACACTTGTTCTTCCATTTCTATCGGAACGTAAAACAGCAATCTATTTTCATTTGTCTTTTTGTAAACTATACCATTTCTCATATCATACAATTTATTTTCTGTGTTTTCTAACAATTGCCTGATTTCTTTTAATTTTGTATCTTTCCCTTGACATATAACTAGATTATCTTCGAAACTGTTTGTTTGTATTACCATAATATTTGTACACCTACTCAGTGCGTCAACATGTTGCATGCGGCTACTTGCCCTATGCACAATTTCAAAATCATAACCTTGGAATTCTAAAGCCCACCTGGCTATCCTAGGGTTTAGCTCTTTTTTGCTTAGGGTCAAAATTAATGAGTTGCAGTCGGTGACTATTTTAAATGTCCTCCAATGAAGATAAACTCTAAATCTACGTAACGAATAAACGATGGCTAAAGTTTCTAACTCGAAACTGTGGTATTTTGATGCAATATCTGTTGTCCGTTTTGAAAAGAATGAAACTGGGTGCCATTTCTGGTCCTCCTTCTTTTGCATAAGTACAGCACCGAATCCAGAAGAACTTGCATCACAATGCAATTCTGTTTCGTGCTTATGGTTGTATATAGCTAAGACCGGTGACTGTATTAATTTATCTTTTAACATATTAAAACAAATCATTTCTTCACTACCAAATTTGAACGGTTTATCTTTTTTAAGAATGTCGTGCAGTGGTTTAGCTAGTCTAGAAAAATCTTTTATGAACCGTCGAAAATATGAGCATAATCCCAAAAAAATTTTGTACTGTATGAACATTGTTAGGTATTGGGAAATTTTTTATTGCCTCGATTCCTTTGTCATTGGGCATTATGCCGTCTTTATTTATTATGAACCCAAGATATTTTATACTCGATTGCATAAACTCACATTTGTCTATTCTTAATTCAAGTTTATTTTCAACTAATCTTTTAAAAATTTCTTTCAAAATTTTGTTAACAAATCTTTGGAACACAGACGGGGCGTTTTTGAGGCCAAATGGCATTCGCAGCCACTCGTATTGGCCTAATGGTGTAACGAAAGAGGTGTATGATATTTTATTGAGTCTTTTTTAACATGCACGTGGAAAAAACCGTTTTTAAGATCGAGTTTGGTGAAAACAGTTTTCTCATTCATTCTATCTAACAAGTCATCTATAAGAGGTAGAGGATAGTTGTCTTTCATTGTCATTTTATTAAGTTTTCTAAAGTCGACGCACATACGTAAGTCTCCAGTTTTCTTTTTCACTAAAACAATGGGCGATGCATATTCCGAGTCGCTTGGTCGTATAAATCCGTTTTCCAAATATTCGTCTAATAGTTTTTGTAACCTGTCTTTTTCTGTGTATGAAAGCCTCCTAGGAGAACAGCTAAACGGTTTCGGGTTTTTCAAACACAATTGTATTTCACTTCTAACTGTCGGTTCATTTGGCCTTTTTGCATTTATATAAAAATTTCTAAACAACCTATCGAATTCTAGTTGTAAACTATTGCTAACATTTTCTCCTATTTTGTATTCTAACTCACTTTCAGTTACGTGACATAGTCTTAGTACTTCATTATCAAAGTTGTCATTTAATTGTTCGTAAACGTTTTTATCTTTTGGCAATTTAAAACTAACGATTTCTTTTGAAGTGTTAACAATTTCATCTTCTGATAATTTTGATTTACTGATATTCTTTTGTTGACTAACTATTTCATCTCTTAACGATATTGGACCAGTTTCTTTATGCTGTTGATTAACGATTTTATTTTCTAACGATTTCGGACTAACAATTTCATTTTCTAACGATTGTGAACTAACAATTTCATTTTCGAACGATTTTGAACTAACAATTGCATTTTCTAACGATTTTGAACTAACAATTTCATTTTCTAACGATTGTGAACTAACAATTTCATTTTCTAACGATTGTGAACTAACGATTTCATTTTCTAACGATTTTGGACTAACAATTGCATTTTCTAACGATTTTAAACTAACAATTTCATTTTCTAAAGATTGTGAACTAACAATTTCATTTTCTAACGATTTCTCAGGACTATCATTTTCAGTATACATTGATCTTTTGTTTATTTCCATGGGTTTTCTCAACGCAATCATTTCCAAGGTGTACGGGTCTAAATTTAAATTGCATGCAGTTAAAAAATCTCTGCCGAGAATAACATTATACCTCATAGACTGGTCGCAAACAATGATTAAACGAAAATATATATTTATTGATCCTTTCAATACATAACATGTGGTTTGTCCATATGTTTTGAGAATACAGTTGTTTAAACCAAAATAGCAAGTATTAACTTGGGCTAACTTCATTGTCTCGTTAATAAGTGACTTTTTAATGATAGATATAGGACTGCCAGAGTCTATGAGGCATTCTGAAATTATAGGCTTATAAGCATTTTCAAAAAAATTAATTTTAAACCATCTTACATAATTATTAGTTGAAACGCTCTTCCTTGTGGGACATTGTGCCACCAGGTGTCCAAGTTGTCCACAGGCGTAGCACGAACCTGGTTCACGTTTGGGCTTCTTGCAGATGTCAGCTTTGTGTCCTCTTGAATTACAGTTTGCGCATCGTATGACATCTTTCTAGTCGGTTGGCTGTACAGGTGGCTCCCTCCGAGCTGGCAAACGGATGTTCAAAAATGCGCGTAGCATCTCCGATGGAGTAGAGAAGCATTGGATCCGTGCTTGGGTACGGAAATTTTGCAGCGGTATGCCCTCTATCACCTGGTCCAGTAGCTCGTCGTCGTCGATGTTTATCCCGTTTGAGAGAGCCATCTTCTCATCGTAATAACTGCAGAAACTCTCCTCGGTTTTCCACTTGCGACTCTCGAATTTTCGCCGGATCTCAGCCTTGGATGATTGCTCGCCAAAAGTCAATGACAATTGATCAAGCAAATTGTCAATTGGTTCGATCAATCAAGCAGGGTGCGCATGTAACCAGACTTGCGCGTTTCCTTTAAGTTTAGTGATGAGTAAGATGCGTAAATATTTGTCATCGATGTTGAAAGTGCGTGCGATATTTTTGACCACTGTTATCCAGGCACGCGCGCAAGTTTTCCCATCGTAATCGGTTATCGTCTCTTTGGCGAGAGTGAGAACATCAACTGGAAAACACTGGCTCTCCGCTCTCTCCTTGGATCGCTGCGGCGAGTGAAATGTTGTGTTCTCTTTTGTGGCGCCAGCCTGCGTAAACTGCGCCGTCTGGATAACGGAACTAACTGTAGCCCTGCTTTGCTCTGGTTGTTGTTGTTCTTGGAACTGCAGGCTCGATCGTGTTCCGTTAAGCATTGCCCTCGCTTCTGCTAGCTCTGCGCGTAGTTGCTGTAGCTCGAACATGTTTGTCTCCCTCTCACTGCCAGTTTCGGTTGATTCTTTTCTGTTCATCGCATTCACACTTCGTGATCGGTGTTAATTTCACAATTCTGGAAATCCAGTGAAGAAAAAATGTCGTTTCTTGGTGGAGCGTTTTTCTGGGGGTGCTCAGGTGGACAATCGCCCCGAACTGCCGTTGGGATGTCTTGCAGCCTCGCGATTAATTCGGCTTTTGTGCCCTCCGTATTTTGGCCCAGAATACGTAGCCAATCTATTAGAGTTGTCAGCGAAAAGTCGTTCAGGATGATTTTATCGTCCATTTTGGATTATTAATCCCACTTCTGAGATTTTAGCCGCCGTTTACAGAAGTTAACTATTTCAATTGTCTCTTTTATTTCGATCTGCACTCTAGCTTGGTTCAACAGCGACTGACTGCCGCGCTCTCTGCAGAGTGGCGAGTCGATCAGTCGATAAGTTTCTCGATAATAATCTTTGTATATATGTATATAGTAAGGATGGGTGTATGAATGTATAAGCTTATGACTAGATTGGCTAAGTATAATTAGGTATGTATGACTAGGAATGTATGACTAAGAGTAAAGGAAGAGGGTAGAAGGAGCAGCCTACTACACTAGTAAATAATGTCGAAACGTTTTAGTGGCCCAAACTATGGCGAGTAATTCTTTTTCGATAGCACTGTAATTCGTGTTCGTTAAGTTTTCTACTAATAAAAGATATAGGATGACAGTTTTGAGAAAGGACAGCCCCGAGGGCCAAGTTACTTGCGTCTGTGGTTAAAACAAATTTCTTTTCAAAATCATGTAATTGTTAAATTGGGTCTCGAATTATAAAAGCCTTATGTTTTTCGAATGCCTTTATGTACTCAAGTTTTTGCGCATCTATCTTTGCTCCTTTTTTTAAGCAGCTGGTCATGGGTTTTGCCAAAGACACTAGAATAACAAGATGCGTAACGGTCATACATTCGTTTGGCACTATGCAGCCACTTTTTTGGTGAAGGCCAAATTTGATCTCTTTCCGCTTGCTGACGCTGAGAGCGTAAGAAATCTAAAAATAGAATTTGCCTGCTTGTGTGAGTAAAAAGAAGAGACGAGAACGCGTATATGTGTGCGTGTTGTGCTAGAAGACAACAATACATTTTTTTATACACATTTCTTTTTTATTATTTTTAAAAATAGTTTCGAAAACTTTAATGTGTATTTTTCAAATATTAAAAAATCATGCATTGAGATCCTGACTCTCCTAGTCGTGGTTACGGCAAACTGGCTTCAAGAGATACTTATTTATCCGACCTCCAATGCAAGATTACCTGGGCTCTTTATGTTGGCCCCCCGGTTATTCTATGGACAAATGTAAAAATAAATACTTTCGCGTGAAACTAAACTTTCGAACTTACCGTTTATTAATTTCACACACATATTTATAATTTTAAGTTTACTTGGCTGCAACTCGAGGGCTCGTCGGTATAGCTGCGATTGAGCTAAGATTTGCATTTAATCATGGTCCCCGCCATATTCCTAATCCTCTCCCGACTTGGTCATTGGACATATTCTAAGCAATTTAAGAGTTTGTAGATTACTAATGTATACTAGATTCGTCTGTCTGTCCGCATAAACGTCGCGATCTCGGAAACTTTAAAAGCTGAAAGGGTATGATTCGGAATGAAAATTTTAAAGATGTGGAGGATTTTCACTTCTATACAAATTGTTGGATGTTTGTTCATTATATTATTTGTCCTTCCAATTTTATCAATATGTCAACAATATGTTGAGCATTTCCCTAGCACTGTACTAGCTGAAAAACGAGCATTTGAATTCTAGGAATTCGACTATTACATTCTCTCTTGTTATAGTTGAAGTCCGGATACATTCATATCCAGGAACAGAAAAAACCAAGTTTTTGGAGAACACCAACGATTAGTGATTGCCCTTCAAGTATTTCGCCGTGACTTCCTTCCTACCACGCCCCAAAAGCGGGCGTTAAGCGAGGTAGGCGTCACCTGAAACACTTGGGAGCGTCCTGCCTATTTCAACTTTTCCAAGGGAGGCCGCGAAAACTTGGCGTTGGGTCGGATAATTTGTGGTGGGTGGTAGAGGGAGACTGGCCTGAGGGTAATGAAAAGGCACGTGTTGAGCAACAGAATATCGATTAACATGGCTTTAATGGCATCGTCCCTTGCTGCCATCAGTGCTGCCAATTTTAATATATATGTATATTTTGGTATTTTGTAACACACAAAAAACTCTTTGAATAAAACTTGAAAACTAGCTTCTTAAATTTTAAGTAAACAAAAGCAGGAAAATATATTAATTTTTTATATTAATGTATTTACATTGACGACCCCATTATAAAAACAGCTTATTCAATCCGGGCTAAGCTGAAGCGCCAAACTTTTTCACATTTTCGAGATAAGTCCGCACCCGTCGTGGCTCCTGCACTTCGGTGTAAATATGCCAACATCTGGGCCCAGACTTCGTAGGCCTCTTAAATCGTATATCGTGGGCGCCTTTGGCGGCATTAATTGTGACAGATTGGCGTCATCATCCCCCATTCGCAGTCACTTTAAACCTTAAAGTCTGAAATGAGATATTAATGCATTTAGGTTTGGTGCCTTGGGGGGAATGTAATTGAGTTGGAATTGCCGGCATCTGCAACGTACCGATATTTGCCGGTTAAGCGGTTTTTAATTGAGTTGAACTTTGCCAAGCCCAAAAATGTGTAGTAAGCCTGCCAATTTAGTCATTTATATAATTAAAATAAATTGCCCAATTACATTGCAGTATTTGATCTTTTGCCTAAAAAATCTGAAAAAATACTACGACCGAGTTCTTAACCCAAATATTTTTAACGCCAGAATTTAATTAAAGTTTAGTTTTAAGCTTATTTTATTTTTAAGTCTGTAGCTTTAAAGTTCCCAAGCCAATCATACGAACAGATGGCATGTGGACATGGACTAAGCGACTTTGCTGTCGATCCTGATCGAGTTAAATATACGTTTAAATATTTTGAAGGAATCTACTTTACTTCAAGTCTTTTTGAATTTTTATCTTGGGGGGAAATAGGGAAAATATTTCGAGAATAGTACGATTGATCGATATAATTTCCAGCCTAAAACAAAAATATTATTTATAAATCAAATTTCCGACCTCTTCAAACGCATGCCACCGCAAACTTACATATATATTTATGTACTCTCCCAGGCCTAATTGAAAATGCAAAATACAATCGAACATGAACTAAAAATTATAATTAAAGAAAATACCCAAATGAAAGTGGCAAGGGAAAACAAACTATCGGCTGATGAATCACAAACCTGGTAATGCTTTTAAAAACGATTTTCCACACAGAACGGCGCAAGAAATTATGGCGTCACAAATCTAAAGCAGACAAAAATATGTATGTAAAATATTCGTTTTGCATACAAATTAAAATTGTTACTGTTTAATTAAGGAAGACATAACAAGGACAAAGAAAATGCTGCTGAGATTGGAATTTTAATTTTGTTTATCAACAGCGGTAGAGTGTTATATTTACGGGTTGGATAACTGACATATGTACGTATATTTATACAAAAGTTGTCACACCAAATATATTTCAAATTCTTCCATTTGAAAATAACCAAAAGGCGATCAAACGAATTCCTGTCATAATAAAATTGTTGAAAATAAGAAATCTGCACGCATGCATTTTTTTCTGTCCTGCGTTTCCGCCAATCAATAAAAAATAGCCCAAAGTTAAAAAATCCAAATCTTATTGAGGCTATCGATTACTGCGGTCAAAGATCAAAACAATTTCTGTGCGTTAACTCATTCGTCTACATATTTACAAACACACACATGTACTTCTAACTCGGCATTTGGTTCAATTTGAGTTTTGCTTTTTGACAAATCGTTTTGTATTTCTGGCTGGGGGAGGGGCAGTTCTATTATTTATTACCAATGTGAAACCATGGTAAAGCGCACACTCAACATTTAACTTGATTTTGAAGGTGGAAAAATGTTTTCATACATACACAATTGCAATACATATGTCGCAGCGTTGGCATTTATTTGGGCCTGATCTTCCATATTGGCAAATAAACCTTTCGAGTGAAGCGAATTCCAACCGGCGTGCGCGATCGTTTGTATGCAACTGATCGTATTTTCTACGCATCGATCTATCCTTTACACACCCTAGCTGGACTACACATGGCGACAGCGCGACAACGCCGTCGCCTCACTCGTAACGGTACTTTGGCGCCAGTCATATTCTACGTTTTTGGTAAAATTTTAAGAATGTCCTCACGCTATACCAAACTCATTGCGCAGCTGCGTCTTGCAAGCACAGTGGTCAAACCATGCTAATAATATGACAGACACGTACAGTGGTCAAAATACATTCGTAATGCGACACGGCCTTCCTGACATAATACACGTCCTCGTGTGTTGTCTTAAATCTACCACATAAGTGATAACACTTCAGGATTCAAAAGACTCTATGGATATTTCAAAGAATTATTTCCATTCAATCCATTTCTGATTCAAATTAGTTTCAACTTTAGTCTTATCATAACATGACTAAATTACTTAAATTTTCGTAACACAACTTGTCAAGAGGAAGAGCAGGAGAGAGAGGGAGTTGCTTGCGAGATGCCAGGGAGTGCGGACGTGTGATCGCTGCGTGAACGATGAAGACTGATGTATACAGAAGACATAACTATTGTAACACATTAATAAAAGAAAGAATAAACATGAAGTTCAACCTGACAATTCAGAAGTGGGATACAAATTCATTTCTAAGTGGAAAATGTGAATTAAAGTAAACAAGTTAAATAGTAAACGATTGGATTAGAGACGTACAACAAAACGGCACGTAATAGCAAAACGGTTGTACAAGAGCAAAGAGAGATTCGGAAAAACGGCACGATATAGCAAACGTCGAATAAGAAAAAAAAAGCACAAGAGAAACCAAGGAAGATCGACAAACGGCGAGGAATAGCAAAAGGCAAAGAATCGCAAACGGTTGATCGAAAGGAAAAAGCAAGAAACAACGAGAACGGTTCAAAAAAAAAAATGGTATACATACGAAGCCACAAAGGGTACAGTTATAAAAGGAAAATAGAGAGAGCAACGTAGACGGACTGAGCGACAAACTTGGCGGGAGAGCGAATCAGAACGGCAACGAGTGCAGACGTGCAGAAGTAAAGGCTCTCGAAAATGCGTGTAAAGTTAAGGGATTTAAAGATTGGGGATTTGGACG
Source organism: Drosophila sechellia (assembly GCF_004382195.2). NCBI lineage: Eukaryota > Metazoa > Arthropoda > Insecta > Diptera > Drosophilidae > Drosophila > Drosophila sechellia. The sequence goes on from NC_045954.1 coordinate 22,560,458, forward strand.
TGATCTTGAGGGCTCATGATCTCCAAGTCAAAGGAAACAAAACGGCAAAGATCAATGAGTTGATGACGAAACTGGAAAGTGATGAAATTGAGACAGACGACTACGATATAATGGAACAAAACGCAAGTACAAGTATGCAAGCCCAAATCAACGAACTTAAGGAGATGGTGGCAAACTTGGCAACGATGGTCCAAACGGCATGCTTGCAGCAACAAAGTCAAGCACAAGGGACTGTGGAACAAGAAACGACACGCTTACGTCAGACGCTGGATGGATCGAGACACACACATGCGCCAAACGGGATGCAAACCAGAGAACTGCAAGGGTGGCACTTTTTTACCACTCGACTCACACCCTACAATTTTGTGTGCGGGTGCTACCCGCCACGCACATCGCGGGTACTTACAAACACACAGTATAAATCTGAATAGGCAGACAAGGCACCCCGTTGTGCGCGCACCCGAATCAATACGGTGCTCTGCGTCGCGGGTGCCGATCACACACTGCCTAAAAAGGGATGAGTGACAAAAACACTTATGGGTTTACCGTTAAACACATGGGTGTTTCCAAAAATACTCGGGTGTTTCCAAAAATACTCGAGTGGTCTCGTAGGTAGTCGAGTCAAAGACAAGATGCGTAACTCCATACGTTTTACACTTCATACGTTTACACACTATTCTTTCGGCGTGGCTCTAGACTTTGTCAAATACGTTGTATAATATGCCCTTCATCTTATTTTTATATATTATTTTAATTATATATATTATATTATATATTATTATATTATATATTATTAATATATATATATATATATATATATATATATATATATATATATATATATATATATTTAATTATTAATAATAAATAATAAAATTAATTAATTCATAATAATAATAATAAATATTATTATTAATAATTTAAATATAGATTATAGTAAAAATAATAGTTATAGTAATAATGCTAATAGACGAATCTATGTACATAATGTCACAAAATTCATTTCAAAAATGACTTTATGTAAGAATATTTTTCATTAGAGTATTCAGCTAGCGACGTGTGAAAATTACAAGGCAATAATAACGGGTGGCACACATTGAGTCCATCAAAGAGCAAAGACATGAGCACGAAAATTTTCTTGGGTATTCCCTTTTACCCTTCATTTCTTATACCCGTCACGCTTCCACCCATACAAATTTTAGGCGTCCAAAAAATGACCAGAGAACTGCAGCCCGCATACAAAAAATGACGTGCGGCCGATCGTTGACTGTGCGTCCACTCACCCAAACGGTTATTGCGCAGCAGGCCTCGGGTGGTTTTTTTATTCGTAACAATAACACCACGTTGGTAAAACACTCGAGTATTTTGTGTTGCCGCAAGTAGGGTGTCAAAAAACACGGGGTGCCTAGAGTACCGAGTGTTTATCGGGTGGACGTAGAGTGCCAGTGGCGGGCTGCAGTTCTCTGATGCAAACGGAAAATGTGCTCCGTTTCAAGGTTTTACAAGCATCAAAGAAATGATAGGAATTCTGCCGGATTTTGATCCAATCAAGGGATCTATCACATCGGAGCAATTCATCGCAAAGGTAGAGCAACTACAAAGCGTATACATGTGGACAAGTGACGCTGTGCTGTTTGCAGTGCAGCATAAGATGCGTGGAGTTGCAAAAACATGGATGGATGCACAGCAGGTATATCGATCATGGGATCAATTCAAATCGGCATTCGCTCTTGATTTTCCATGTTTAGGGAGTACGGCTGATGTGCACAGAGAATTGATGCGTCGCAAGCGACGCAATAGCGAGTCATTAATTGAATACTTTTATGCGATGGTAGCTATTGGACGGCGTGCGAGTGTCGATGAACCATCAATAAATTCGTATATCATCAACGGGCTTAATTCAAAAGAACTCACGAAATCATTATTAGCGATGAACATACGCACTTGTTTAGAGCTGCTAAAGTCGTTGGAAAATTTGAGATTTTCACAAGAGATGCATCAACAACAATACAACGCGTCAACGATCAATGAAAAGCAATACAACGATGCTGATGGCAAGATGAAAGCAGTTAAGTGTTATAATTGCAATAATTTCGGGCACTTTGCAGCAAAATGCACAGAGCCACAGCGAAAGGAAAGATGTTCCAAATGCTCTAAGATTGGGCATAATGAAAAGGATTGCAAGGTGAAAACATCGTCAACGGTGGCTCAAGTGAATGAGTCGCATCGCAAGGAGTATCCGCCAATAATGAAAACAGTTCTCATTGGAGGCCAACAGTTTGAAGCATTCATCGACACGGGCAGTGATAACACCCTAATGAAAGAAGCAGCAGTGCCAGATGGAGCAATACGGCAGCCGAGAGTCAAACGGCTGCAAGGCTTTGGAGGATCTGTGGTCGAATCGAAGGAGTGCATTCTTTCAGAGTTTGCATATGGCAAACTGAGACTCTTCACGAAAATTCAGGTGGTACCAAACGAAGTCCTACCATATGATGTCTTCGTGGGCAGAGATATCATATGCCACGATCAGGAAATGCTGGTTGCCGAAGATTCAGGATCAACGTTGACAGCAGCGGAGCAGGTCGGGTTTAATGTTAACACGGACATTGACCCCGACCACCAGGAACAGGTGAGCGATCTATTAAAGAGCTATAAAGAGTGTTTTGCCGAAGATTTGTCAAATATTGGCAGGTGCAAAACGACGAAGATGGATATAGAGGTATCCACTACGAAAGCCATCTTGGGGCGGCGATATCAAGTGCCGTTTGCCCAAAGGGAGATGATGACTACGATAATAGGTGACTTACTGAAGTACGGGATAATTGAAAGGAGCAAGTCAACGCATGCAGCATCAGCAATATTGGTGCCAAAGGCAACTGGAGAACGGAGGCTATGCGTGGACTATCGGGCTCTAAACGCAGTCACTATAAAGAAGCGATATCCGATGCCGATTGTAGAGGAGCAATTGGCAAAGCTATCCGGAAATGTATACTTCACGACGCTGGATATTACATCCGGTTATTACCAGGTTCCGATGGACGAGAAAAGCAAAAATTTGACGGCATTTATGGCACCAGATGGACTGTACGAATTTAATGTCATGCCCTTTGGTCTGGTGAACGCACCGATGGTCTTCCAAGAAGTCATTACTGAGATCATACGAGAGCTGAAACACCAACGGAACTCATTATATTAAAGGAATTCCTGGATGCTGTTAAGTTGGCGGGCTTAACGCTGCGCCCACTAAAATGCGCTTTTATGAAAACGAAGGTGACCTTTTTGGGTCATGTGATCACGGGCAACGGGATTCAGCCAGGCAATGAGAAGACTGACTGCATCAATGAATATCAAAGGCCATGTAACGAAACAGAAGTACGCAGATTCCTGGGAGTTACAGGATTCTTCAGAAAATTTGTCAAGGATTACAGTATGATTGCGTATCCATTGAGCAAATTATTGAAAAAGGACGTGGACTTTATATGGGGAGAAGATCAGGAACAGGCATTTCAACGACTAAAGGATGCTTTAACATCGAAGCCGGTGTTGACTTTATACGACCCCACAAAATATCATGAAATACACACTGATGCGAGTAAGCTGGGAATAGCAGGAATTATGTTTCAAAGAGAAGAAGACGGAACGAAGCCTGTATTTTATTACAGCCGGCTATGCAGCGACGCAGAAAGCAGATACTCAAGCTATGCTCTAGAAATATTGGCAATTACGGAGACACTGGTTAGATTCCGCATATATTTACTAGGATCTCCATTTCTGGTGGTGACAGATTGCAACGCGGTGGCGAAGCTGAAAGAATGAATAAAACTTTATTAAATGCTCTAAAGACCAGCACAGAAAAGACTAAAGAATGGGACCAGCAGTTATTCAAGATACAGTGGGGCATTAATTCACACATAAATGCCACCACTAAATTTTCTCCAAACGATTTAGTCTTCAACTTTAACCCAAGAGACGTGACGAACAACCGTCTAATACAGGCACTATCAGACGATTCCATTTCAGAATCGGATATTGACATGAAAAGACAGCAAGCAGCAGCAAATATTACAAACGAGCAGAAGAAATGGAAAATTAGGTTCGACGCAAAACACGCACAACCAACAAAATACGAAGTTAACGATTTAGTCGTCATTACCTTCGTACCATCGGCTACAGGAGAGTCACATAAATTGGATGCTGCTTATAAAGGACCTTATATAGTAACAAAGGTCCTCAACAACGATCGGTATATGGTTGAAGATCTGCCAGACCACACTGTTACTCAGCGACGCTATTGTAACGTGATGTCAAGCGACCATATGAGGCCAATGTGTGCCTTAATTCCAAACCTGGATATAGATGAGCCGATATATGAATATAACGACGACGCAGGAATGTCAGGAGAGGCCGGATGTCAAGAGGAAAAGCAGGAGAGAGAGGGAGTTGCTTGCGAGATGCCAGGGAGTGCGGACGTGTGATCGCTGCGTGAACGATGAAGACTGATGTATACAGAAGACATAACTATTGTAACACATTAATAAAAGAAAGAATAAACATGAAGTTCAACCTGACAAACTCAAATTTAACAAATCATACCACTCGTGTAATTCCTTTAACACATTTTTCTCTTAATCTTTCAAATCAAATAAATTTTGTAGTTCCTTTTACAAATAATTAACTTATCTTTTGTGTAGTTCCTTTTACACATAATAAACTTATCTTTAGTGTAGTTCCTTTTACACATAATTAACTTATATTTGTGTAGTTCCTTTTACACATACTGAACTTATATTTTGTGTAGTTCCTTTTACACAAACTGAACTTATATTTTGTGTAGTTCCTTTTACACAAACGACCCCAGCCATAACAAGTCTCTTCTGCTATGGTGCGGTCTTCAGTTTCTCTATTGGGCAACAGACACAACTCCTATCGTGCTGCCCCTGTCTTTACATAACTCATCTTTATCGTATTCTGCTTTAGCTTTCATGTTCTTTTAGCCTCCTTTCTCAAATTTTCTTTGTCTACCTCATCATCGTTATTTTCGTTTAGCGGCAACAAGCCAAAAGGTCGAGCTTCTTAACCAATCAATAATTAATCGTGCCATTCATTGCTAGCTGCACTTCAGCCAACGCATCCTGCCATGATCTGACTAGACTCGGCTTCTATTTTAGGAATAGGATGCAGCTCAGTCTGCACTTTTCCCGCTAGTGGCTTAGAAACTTTACATTTAATCAAATCTTCTACGAATCCACGCACACATTTAGACATATTTTCGAACCGATAATAACAATAGACTTTGACCAGCGTCTTTTCCCATCCAAGATGCATAATAACGTAACTCATTATTCTTTAACTTTACAATTATATCTTGTATCTCTGTATCTCGCTGTTGTTCTGAAACCAACCAGTTATCAGATACCGCGGTCAAATTGATTCGTAACTCTGAAATCTTATTCAATACCTTTCTGTTGTTCAAGCACTAGATTTCGAGAGAGAAAATCCACATGCGCCATTCGCTCGCCTTTTCTATACTCTATTTCAAAATCAAATGCCTGTAAAAACGCCCACCATCTATGCACCCTCGGTGTTAAACCTAGTTTTGTGCGGCTGGCCTTTAAATAATTACAGTCAGTATATACTACAAATTTACGTCCTGTAATACTCCACAACATGAGGTTTATTGTCAATTTTATGTAACAGGATTGCTCCATATTGATTAGCACAGCAAGTCTCCTGCGTGTTGTCCCTTCGATCCCTTCGACCAGACTAATTCACGTCGCCCTCTCGTTGCTTTCCTTATATTTCTCAACTTCACTTCATTATTTCAATCTTTAACTCAACGTAATATTTCATCAATATCCGAAACATTTTTATCAAATAACATATCGGCATCCCTTGCCTTGCTCAAACTTTTCTTTGAAATTTACATTTTATGACTTCATTTCTTTTGATCAAACAGTAATCGTATCTCTTGCCACACTTCTTTCTTTTTTTCATTCTTTACCTTACCATTCTCTCTGTTTTGTCTCTAATTTGTCACACTGTCAGGCTCTTGCTGCACTCCTTGCAACGATCTCACGCATCCTCATGCGTCATGGTCCCTCCGGACCCTCATAGCTGTAGCCTTGTGAATAATTAACTCAGAGTCTATGGTCTCTACGAGTGCCTCAGTCGGCGATCTCTCGCATTGGTCTGCGTCTACCTACTATACGTTCTCTTGCTTGTCAAAGATCTCAACACATATCGGTCACCATCAAGCTTTTCTGCCATTACATATGGCCCCCAAACCTTGGGTTTAGCTTTGTTTGATGCCGCTCTTCACTCTTGAGCAAGACATGGTCGCCTACATTGAATCTTATTTCTTATATTGAATCTTTTTTTTTTATTTATAAAATTAAAATTACAAATCTTTACGTAGCTAGAATTTGCCACTCATAAGCACAGCACCACTAATTCATCCTTCCATGAACAGATCCGCTAATCCCTCTTTCAATATGGAATCAAAAAAAGTATGGAACGGACTCACCGGTTGAACTTCTTACTATTCCTGATGGTGGAGCTACAGTACAGATGTCAACACGTTTCTCGGTTACTTGGTCGCTTCCTCGTGATCGTCCTTTTGGACAGGCGGATGCGAAGTGCCCAAGCTCGTCGCATTTGAAACATTTGACTGTTAATCGGTCTTTTGATCCTTGCGTTGAACTTCCGTTGTGACTTCTTCCTTGATTTTGTGACCTCTGCCGAGCACGACATTCAGCATATTTATGTCCAGTCTTTCCACAATAATTGCATTCCACTTAAGAGAGATACTTAGACTTTTTACGCTCCGGGTCTGTTGTAGATGCGTCGTCATCAAGGTTCTGTTTTTTAAAAGTGTGCGCTTGTAGTTGTTGTTGCATGTCATTTCGAGTTTTAATATTGTTTGTAAAAACCCAGCGCGACAATTTCTCATCAATTTGTGCCATGTGAGCCAGAGTAAGTGAAACCGCAATTTCCTCCAGATCAATAGATTTAAATTTGGACATAAGTAAGGTGTCGATTCGGCTTCCATATTCGGTGTAACTTTCTCCAGACTTTGGTCGCCCGTTCAAAATTTTCATCAGTGTGGCTGCAGACGTTTCGATGCCAACAAAGCGTTGAACGAAGAGTTCTTTAAATTGTGGCCATGTGATGCCAGCAAAGCATATTTGGGACAGCCATTGTGATGCACTTCCCTCTAGCGCCTTACTTAAAGTTATCATCAGGCTGCTACCTTCGAGCATTTTATCAGCAAAAATGAGATCCACTGTTGTACACCAAGATGAGGCATCTGCACCAGCTCCCTCAAGATGAAACTTTGGGAGAGTTATATGTTTTCCCTTTTCATCAGTTGCCGATGCCTTTGGTGTCTGCATATTTCTGATGATCTTTATTAGGTTGTTGTTTTGCACTTGTAAAGCTGCCAGGTATGCATCGGTGATATTTGTAGGCAAAGCAGATCCCACTTCTGATGTCGCAGCGTTGGCATTTATTTGGGCCTGATCTTCCATATTGGCAAATAAACCTTTCGAGTGAAGCGAATTCCAACCGGCGTGCGCGATCGTCTGTATGCAACTGATCGTATTTTCTACGCATCGATCTATCCTTTACACACCCTAGCTGGACTACACATGGCGACAGCGCGACAACGCCGTCGCCTCACTCGTAACGGTACTTTGGCGCCAGTCATATTCTACGTTGTAGTCAAATTCTAAGAATGTCCTCACGATATACCAAACTCATTGCGCAGCTGCGTCTTGCAAGCACAGTGGTCAAACCATGCTAATAATATGACAGACACGTACAGTGGTCAAAATACATTCGTAATGCGACACATACAATTCCAGCGCAGTTAATCTAAAATATTCAAAGACCAGGTACTTGATGGAAAAAATTAAAGTAAAGTAACTGGTATATTTGGTTTTAAATAACAAAGAATTCAGGGAGTATAGAAATTTTAAATCTATTTTTTAATAGTGTTCATTGTAGATATGTGATCTTGCGGATGTACTGATTATCAAATGAGCAACACTCAATAAAAATTAAAATTTAATTTAATATATTTAATATTAATATTAATATTATACATTAATAAAACAATTTACGATTAGTAAGGAAGGTATTTCTAATATTTTTTTTTAAACTCTAGGGAACGAGGAAACTTATGTACAGTTGCGGTAACAATAATAGCACCATAAGCACATTTCGTGGTTGCCCCAGCGTTTCTCTATTTTCTGATATTTTTTCATAATTTTTTTCACTAATCTTAAATACTAAAATGATTTTCAATCGAAATAATAAAATTTGTAACAGATCTAATGGATATTTTAAAAATAATTGGTAAAACAATAAAAAAACCTCCAAATTTAGGCGGTAACAAAAATAGCACTGTTTCTCGTATTTTGCTAAAACTAAATAACAAAATAAAATAAGAGTTCAACAAATGGATTATATCTTAAGAACTATGTTTGAAAAATCTTAATATTTGGTTGCGTGACCATTGTAGGCAATGACAGCTGCGCATCCTCTTGGCATGGAGTCCACCAAGTCCTGGTACCGTTTTTGAGGAATTTTGCTCCATGAATCCTTGATCCTCGATCCCCCATGAATCCAAAGTTCCTCGATATTGTTGGGTTTGGCTTCAGAAACCTTTTTTTCACGTCCGCACAAAGTTTTTCGATTGGATTCAAGTCGGGTGACTGAGCAGGCCATTTCATTACTCGGATCGATTTCTGCTCAAACCACTTTCGAGCCTTCTTCCTCGTGTGTAACCTATGTCAAAATTGGAATCCTGCAGTTAAAATTAAAATGGCAGATCTTTCCGAATTTCAACGCGAAATGTTAAGCCAGAAATGTTAAGATTTAAGCAATCGAACCACAATTGCCTAGCAATGACATGTCCTAACTACTAATATTCGCTCTCCTACAACGAAAACCACAAAGGAGGATCAAGTGTGCCTGCTAATGACAGGACATTCGTGCTAATGCCATTAAATTTAAATTAAATTAGGCACAAACATTTTTATATTGTCGTGCCAAACGACTAGTTATCTACCAGAAATTCTGCCAATATTTAATTAGAATTTTAAAGTAGGTTTGCGTGGAGTTTTTGTGGGAGGATGGCTGAAGATATTTAGAGGACATCAATTTAATATTTATTCGGAATGTAATAAACTGATTGTAAAAATTTGGGAGAGAAACTTTATTGTGTGATTAATAGATTCTGTTTTTTCTTGATTGCACTAAAATGCCCGGATAATTTCTAAAAGATCTGAGCCGTTTTGGTTCGGAGTGGTTCATCTCCGTAGTGGTTCATCTCCGGAGTGGTTCACAGCCCTGACATTAATTTAGTTTAATTAAGCGTTTAGTCAGTGCACCATGTTAAATCAGTTGTGCTTCCTTGAAGGCTTGCGTCTCGGGTTTCATTCATTCGCCTTCTGTTTATAGTTGCACATGGTAGTGTATGTGCATAAGTTTCGCCACTGCCCCGCCCACCGTCCTCATCCGCCAGCTCCCCTAAACCCCTGCATGGACATCCTCGTACCTACCCGAGACCCCACTTAACCCCTTGATGTCGGTGTGCCTGACTCAATGCCTGTTTGTAGTCTGATGCAGATTGGCTCTGCGAAACGTTGACGGAACTTTAATGCTTGCAATGGCCAACTTGGCCATTCGAACGCCCGCCTGCAACGCCCATATGCTCTCAGTGATGACCCCTAGGAAATAAATAAAGATTAGCTCAATACCAAATAAAATAATATTGAATTAATACAGAATACACAAGTGAAAATTTAGCTTAATATAAAATTAGATGAGGTAAGATTAAGTAAAAATGTATTTCCCTAACTTTTTCTTCAGATGAATACAATTTATTTGGTTGGCAAATGTCAAATTTTAAAACTTCTTACTTCGATATCACTTTTTTAGAAACCTTTTTCTTTTTGCTTGCAAATAGTGTACAGCTCTTATATGTGAATACACATATACAAGTATACATGAATGAATGAAATCAAACATGTAACTGCCAACTTCAAACCAAATTCCGTTCCCGAAAATTGTAAGCTTGAGTGCACAAAATAACTGTGAATTTGTTGAAATAATATTATGGCAAAATCAACGTGCCAATTACAGTATATGTATACAATGGGCGAACTAATTTAACGAGCATTATACAAGTAATTTTTGACAAAGATATACAAAGAGAAAGACTCAGGATGCGCTGCGCTTCTTTCTGCTGTTCTTCTTGGCACTCAGCTGCTGACGGTAAGTTGGAATGTCAACTATTTAACTTTTAATTTTAAATAAAGTAGCCATTTCTTTCAGGGTCGGCAAAAAGCGGAGTTAAGTTCAGTTCGTGGCTTACCAGCTGCCGATCAGTTTCACTACCCCTCTGGTGAAGCATTCTACCGCGTCCACCGCCTCCTGGCACTACTGCAGCCGTATCAGCAGGTTCTGGAACTCCTTGAAAAAGAATATGTTTGTGAACCTCGTTCTGAAATAAAAATATTCGGCAATTGGCCAATAACTTTATTAGTGGGTAGCCTTTGTTGAAGAAATAGAGAAAGGAAAAGTCGTTCCGCAATGTTCCTATGTCTATAGCTGCTGGCGACATTGGAGTCCTGGAAGGGTAGACAGATGGCTAATAAATGTCCAACTCGGCTGTACTTTGGCGTGAGAAGCGCAGTCGGACAGAGCGTCTCCCGGGGCAATGCAAATATATGCACATGTTGACATAAGTACATGCAAGCCGACGCCGGCCACCAAATGACGGGGCCAATGGAGTTAATAGAACCAGCTAAGATGACTTCGTTCGCCTCTCATCCCCCATCACCCGAGCCCCGCTCACGCTGATATGACCACCTCAGCCCCCCTGAATAACCACGAAGCAGTACCAATTTGGAGGTCCCCAAACACCAACAACAATGCCACCTCGTCAGCAGCCTCTGATTTCACTTGAAGTTTATGCAGAAATATGAAAAAATTATTACTTGAAAGTCAATATATTAGTTTATGAGATATAGCATCCCGTTAAAATAAGGATGATTCACTGAGCTCCCTCTCTGTTTTACACAACCTATACAAAGTTGGACTACAGTTGCATATGAGCCCCTACTTACGGTTTCGTGATATATTTTAAAAGAACCTATTTGGATACTCTGCGCGCCGTGTAAACATCCGGAAAATCAGACAAAACTGGCGGTTGGGACGTGCAGGAATCCTTTGAGCGTGACGCGTGAAAATTCGTCAAATGCAGGCCATGTGACATGGGGAGCGACTGCATCCTCGGCATCCTTGGCATCCTTCGCAACCTTCGCCACCTGCTCTCCGCCAGATGCTGCCTTAATATGCACAAAGACTCAAGCATGGCCAAAAGCCCACGCCCAAACCTAAGCCCAACAAGATGTGCCATGGGTGTGAGTGAGTGTACTAGTTCGGTGTGATGGTGTGTGTGGGTACGAGTGGGCTGGGACCTGGGGCGTGGCTAAGTTGGCTTTCAGCTGAGGAGAAGGCCAAGGACCAAGGAGCCAGCACACAGGACCAAGGACCCATGTGAGTGGCTGTCATCGCTGCGACTCGGGGCATTCATATGGTAACAGCGATCCACACCACTTCACACTGGTTTTTTATGTGTTTTTTTGGCAGAAAGTCAAAAAAATTTTTTAACGGAATAAAAAAATTTATAGTTTCCTTATATTTAGGATAGTCTAATTAGATAAAAAAAAATCGATTTTTACTTTTTTATGCAACACTGGCTTATTGTCCACCTCTCAAAGACAGGTGATTGTCGATAGCATGCGTAAGACAGAATTGGCGGCAAATCACTTTGCAACATTTGTGGTTAATATTTCCTCAGAGAATTAAAAAGTTTAAGGTGGTGTCATGGAAAACAGTAGGCCAGGTATGTAGATTTGTAGTTCAGTAAAATTTTTGTGTATGTTATATGTTTTTGTGTAGTTGTATCGTGTTTTGTTTATGTACCTTTTTTACAGTCAACTTAACAAATGTAGCTGTGTTTCGTGGAATATAACTTTTGTATGGCAAACCACTTCAAAAGAATTTTAACGGCAAGTTATTAACTAACATGTGTATAATATTATACAACTAGTTTCATATGCACCTTTTTGTTCCTTTTTGAAAAAATTACGTTTTTGTAGATGAATACTTGTTTGGGTATGCAGAGCTGCTAGACATTTGAAGCAACAATAGTCGCTCTGAGGATGCAGTTAGACAGCATATATTTAAAAAAAATTGGTCAGAATAATTTAAATGAATGTTGTATTTCATTGATAAATAAAAAAGTTAAGTCCTTTGATTACATGAGGAAATATTTGCCAGGTTGCAATAGATCGTTGGAGGTTGAAGAAAAAACACTTCAAATGGCTGGCATCTAGTATTAGTATAATCGCTGATTGGAAAACTGCAAGCAAAGTTGGTCGTCCAAAACTAGTTTATGAAAAGGCTAGTGCCATTAAAATAAGTAGACAATGAAAAAAAAATAATTTGGATCAACAGATCGCCACAATCTATACGGTTTTGTCGTCCTTTAAAAATTGAATTTATTAAGGAAACTCGAGAGCTTATATTAGCAGAAAAAGAAAACTTGGATACCCAGATTCGTAATCTGCACATATATTTGCATAAAATAAACAACATTAAAATATTTGTAAAATATGTCGGTCAAATGACACTAATAGATGGTAAAGTTTAAACATATTAACAGGATGTAACTCTTGCCAATGTTGCCCGATTTGCGGAGCAAAGTCAACGCATTTAATGAATGTGAATGATTTTAATTCAGATATTTTTGATGCTAAATATGATGCTAATATAATATAATTAAATATAGATACAAAATTTTTTTTTTTTTGTAAGCTAAATATTTTTATGGCATATCGGCCAGATCGTTTATATGGCAGATATATGAAAGCTGACCAAATCACTTGAAACTTTGTGAATCATCTTGGGGGAAGAAAAGAGTAACACAAACCAAATTTGGTGAAGATAGGTCATCATTTCGAATTTCTGCCAAAAAAAAACGCATAAAAAACCACAGTGCACTTGTTTTGCAATTAAAAAACAGACCGAATCGCATGGCTGCCCGGAATGAAGCCCAAAATGGGACGGCTGCTTTAAATATGGTCTGGCATATCGGGCTATTCTACCAAAAATCAATTACAGCAAAAGGTCGTCAAAAATGCGTTGTTTAAAAAATCAATCATCATCAATGATGATGCTGACGCTTGCGTCCTTAAAATTATAAATCTATTTTACGGTAATTAAAAAAATCCATATCCTTCGCTGATTTATTTGCTTTAAGATACGGCCAAAGTACCATTTTCCACTGTAATGATTGCAAATCAATATTTCGCCATAACTTATTTAGTGAGCATAATTAAATAATGAATCGCTTAAGGATTTGAACGAATCCATTTTTTGTGTGTACAAATAAATGCAATGTGTCGAGTTCGACTTAATAGATTAGCCATTGAATATAAAATATTCGAGTTTCGTAGTATGAAAAGGTGCCAAGGGTGATCCGTCTATGTACGGCGCGTTCCCTTTAAAGTCATCCGCTGGTCCTCTTCATCTGACGGCCCCTTATCCTTCTTCCTGTCCAAATTGCGATTCTTGGCATTCGGCAGTTCCCCTTGGTCGTAGGCCTCTATGCGCTTCTCCAGCATGTCGACCTCTAGCCACAACTGGGTGGCCGAGTTCCAGCGTGGCGGTGGATCGCCATTGATCTGGGCCAGCAGAATTCTCAGACGGTTACGATCCCACTGGTTGGCCTCTTCGCGGCGGTTGCTCACCACAGACCTCAGGTAGCTTATATGCCGTTCTCCGGAGCTTGCGGTGATGACCCGATCGGTTGCGTCAGCGATTCGGTCGGCCACCGCCTGGGAAGACTTCTCATTAGGACCGGGGAGAAAATATGAGAATGTAGCCGGACGCCGTTTTATTGTTTCAGTTGCCTGTGGATTGACTGCCGGCATCAGGTGGATGGCCAAGTACTGGGACGGCGGTGGCTGCGAAGACAGAAACTTGACCTTGTTCTGGACCTTCTTGCGCTTTGCCGGACCCTTAGCCAGGACATCGGTTTGGGTGCCAACCGAGCGGCAGTTGGTGCGCTTAGTCACTTGCTCCACTGTCGCCAGACTGCGTGATGCAATCCTCGAGATCCATTTCCTTGGGGCCATAGCTGTGGCGTGGCTATTGCAATATGCAAACGTCTCTGAGAAAATTAGGCTAAAAGTAAAGTCACAACCTGACAGGGTTTCCTTTTGGTTTTTTTTAGCTGTCAGTGGGAAAGAAAGGTGAAAACCCTACTAAGACCAATCGGGTAGAAACTTTTTCAATAGTCTTTCTTTTTAACGAATACATCACTCGTTAATTAGACCAATTTTTCTTAATGCTTAACCTTTCAATGCAACGAAACGGAAGATTGAAAAAATATATGTAATTCAATCTATAGGTAAGGAAGCCCTCTTAACTGTCCACCGATAAATTGTAGGGCTCCAATCAGCAGATAATCATATGCTCCAACCAAATCCAATTGTCTGAATATACATATACAGCCTTTTTTAAAATTCGTTTTATCCTTAAGTAAATTTAAACTTGGTAAATGTAAACATCTTCCCTTACTTACATTCTCTTTTTCTCACCGCAAAGCTCCTGACAAATCTAGAGTTTTTAAAACCTGTCTTTTGTATTCCGGTAGTTGCTGAGGACATCTCCAGATTTATTTTTTTGAACCTCTTATTTGACGAATTTTATTTTGGTTAATCGTTGATTAATAAGTCGATTATAAGCATGATCTGGAAATATATGAATGTAACAATAAATGAGAAAACTTGCAAATCTAGCAAATTAAGCTGTATGCAAATTTCACAGATACAGAACAGCTGTTGAGAGCTCTTAGACATCACACTTTTAACATCAATCATTGATTTTTCAGTTTCTTATATATTTCAAATTAATGTTGTTACCCTAAATACATATGTGTAACTAGCGGGTTGTTGTCCAGAAATAATTTAAGCATCAACCGATAGTTTTAATCAATAGCTAAGCGGTATGATATCGATACAAATAGAAGAGAAGATAAGTTTGAAAAAGCACGCAAAAAGAAGAGCACATGAAGTTTGTGAAAGCAATTGTTAATTTGCAATTTCATAATGATACTCTCTTAGCCAACAATAAACACTCCACAACTCGAGAAGCCAGCCATCCATCCATGCATTTTACATATATATGGTTTAGAATTCAACATACATACATACTATACATTACGAACGCGAGAAGATAGACGCGATATAGAAGCGAGCACAGAAACGAGGAAATTAATATAATATGAAAAAGTATAATAAATATAAATATTAGTAAGATCTAATTATTTATCTAAGATCATCAACGGCGAAACATTGGTTTTCAAGCCACTTATTTGGTGACGGCCAAAATTGCCTTTTCTCCGCTTGCGTATAATCAAAGACACTAGAAGACACTAGACACTTATTCTAGTGTCTTTGGTTATACGGTGCTTAAAATGTCTAAAACGATTTTGTTCGTCTCTTATGTTTCCTCTAGACTTCAATCGCAGGACGGAAACTAAAAGTCATCGCTGATTAAAGTCTGGCAGTGTCATTAAGGAGTAGATTGAAATTGAGCGGAAATTAGATAAAATCTGTGGCTTGCTAAATTAATTACAAGATCAATAAGGGCTATGTAGAACAACTTAAAATTATGTGTCCAACAGGTCAATTTCAGTTGAGATAGTGGCGCCCTCTGTCAGGCAAGCTTAATTTGTAAAAATCCCAATTATCGTATTTCAATAATTCGTTCTTAGCAACCCTTACATTTTTGATGGAATGGAAACCGCGCAACCGTTTCCCAGGTGAACTCCGTGCGACCGTCCACAGCAATCGAATGAATGTTAGCCAAAGATAGCAGGGGTACACTGCGAGAAGTTTCATATGACACCTGATAGCAATCTGTGTATGTTTAAGTATTAAAGTAAAAGGACCACAACCTATTTAAATCTAAATTCAAAAAAATTAGCAATTATTAGTCTTTCGAAATATATTGTTGACAATAATCTTAGTTTAATATTAATAATTAATTTTAGAAATAGATCAATGCTTAGAGGTAGTTATCATATTTTCTCGCTGTGCATTTTCCGTAACTTAGCAACCATAAATTTGGGATTCGGTGGCCCAAACAAAAGCTCCAACGACCACAACAAATGACGGTGTGGAAAATGCAATTGCCAGCGCAGCCGGCGCAGCGAAAACAGGTGAACTCGTCGGAAACCAGGAATGTCCTTCAAGGATGTGCGAGGTGCGTACTGACTTCCTCCTCTACCTTCCTCCACCTAACACGGGCAGACTGACACTCTTCCAGATCTGGGGGAACATCTTAAGCTGTTGGGGTTCCCGCGCGTGTTTCCCCTCCAATCCCTGGCCAATCAGCATGGCAGCCTGGCCAGTTTCCACATAGTTGCCGAGCTCCTTCAATGGCTAGCAGGACTAATGGAGCCAGGTGCCACTTTACCCGGCGGCGTTGAATCGGAGGAGCAGCGGGTTCTTCTCGTCCGTTCGGCGACCGAGTTTTTTGTGACCAAGGCAGCCATTCGTATTAATCCCCGAAAACTGTATGAAGCCGCTGCGGTTACGGCGGCAGAGCTAAAGAAGGTAACCCGACTCTTGACATCCCCAGGACAAAACGAAGCGGACAACGACGAAGAGGACCAAAGGGACCAGTACCGGAGCCTAAACCCCGTGGATATTGGCGACAAAATAGAGGAATTGCGTAAGGCTCGGGAACTGGCCACAGACTTAACCCAGCGAGGCACAACCATATGCGAGATGCTTTCGAAGGAACTGCTCCACAAGGAATCGCTGATGTCTCAGGCCCAACGACCCTTGGAGCTGCTCAGCGTGGAGCGGACCCTGAAGAACGCCATCCAAGCTAGCCAAGTTCGCCTCCAATCGAGTAAAGCCCAACTGGAGGCAGCCAAGGTGGAGCTCAATGCTCTGGGCTCCAAGCTGCAGCGCCGTCGGGCGGAGCTCGAGCGAACCCGCCAAAGACTGGAGGCACTGCAGCGCATTCGACCGGCGCACATGGCCGAGTTCGAGGACTGTGAGAAGGAGTTGCAGGAGCTTTTCCAACGCTACTTTCTCAGGCTGCATGTACGCGATGCTCTAAAGTCCCAGCTGGACCTGCGGACTAAACGTGCCACACCTATCGCCTCACCCATTCTGCAAAAGCCGGCAGAGAACTCAATGCCCTTCATCCCGGATGGACTCATCGAGGACGACGATGATGACGACGACGAGGACGATCTGGATGACGAGGATGAGGGCGATGATGGTGGCGAAGCACTTTCCCGCCTCGAAATGGTGGTCAATGGCAGGAGTGTCTTCGGCCTGGACTCGGAGATACCCGACATACGGGACGAGGACAAGCTGATGCAACAGAATAGCGTGGTTTCCGCCCAGGGAAAACGTCCTGGTACCGCCACCTCCAGGATTAGACCCACAACGGGTAGAAGCAGGAAGGCAGTCGGAGGTAAGGAAGTTCTAATTTCACAAACCTATTTACCAGCTCAAATAACGAAAATCCAAGGAAGAGGCGCAGCCGGCTCGGATGAAGGTACTGATGCCAGGGCAGCCCGCGGCTTCAGGAGAGGTGTTGCGACTGGAGGAGACGCCGGTGGCACCCATCGAAACGGCCGCAACGGACCCGGCAGCAGTTTGCTCAACTCACGGGACGAAGACAGCAGCTTCGGGAGCTCCGAAAGCGAACTGGATGTGGGTGAGATCATGGGCATGAGCGGAATGAGTGGCATGAGTGGCATGAGCGCTATCAGCGGGATAAGTGGGATGAGCAATATTGCCTTGGGAGCCGGCGATGACGATTGTAAGTCGTGTAGCTATGCCTTGAACTTATAACTAAACTTCACCTCATTCACCCCTAGTTGATCTGAACTCGATCGATGACATTAGCATTTCAAAGTTAACTGGCGAACTGCCACTTAGACCGAAGACCGCCAATAAAGCGGAGCACCACAGCGATGAGGATTTCTAGGGATAACTATTTATATATATTTACTAATTTTATAAACTCAGCCAGAGGGCACACAGGTTGTAAAAAGTAAATAAAATATTCCCATCCAGCAATTATAAGATTTCTTTCCACGTCAAAATCAAATAGGTCATCATCTCTCAAAATTGACGGCCTTAGGGTTTCGGTTCCACGAATTTTCTAATATGTTGACTAGTATGATAAGCAATCAAAGTGTACTTTTATCAGATGAATTTCTGTATGGAGGTAAATGGGACTGTGCAGTCAAAGCTAAGCCAGGATCCCTAACTAAGTACATCGTTATCTGTATGCTAATCTAATCCTCCGATAAGCGAGATATAAATTAAATTTGCTTTTGTTATTATGCTATAATCAGTTAATTCAATTCTCGAATAATTCAATTCGTTTGTTTAATATATCTTTATTCGATTCATATTAATGTGTCTTAAGAGCTAAACGCGTATGTAAGTACATTGATAGAGTAATGGATAGGACTATAAAAGGGGTAATTTATCAGACAAAGCCCCACATAGATGGGATTTCGTCGTGGCTTCGTGGAAATATTTACAAAAGGCTGGGAAACTGGGTCCTATAAAACGGATGCTTTTCCCGTCACATCACCACATCCCGGCAAACGATCTTCGTTTTGGAGGATGCCCTCTGACCGCCGTACAAGTCCGAGGAGGCGGACGACGAATAGTCGACGTGACTGCCCGCCTGTGACTGTTCCTGCCTGGCTAAGAAGCTATCAGCTATGGCTCGATCTAGACCCGTATACTGGAAATTGGGAGCACCGTCCAGGACATCCGCTTCCGATTTGCGGCGCTGCCGACGACTGGCATCAGACTTTCCTGCCCGCCGCCGTCTTCGCTGTCCATTGATCTCCGCCGACTTTGTGCTCTTGTGCGTCCGGTACGTCTCGGTAAGGCTAGCCGGGTGGGCGTAGAGCCCGGTTCGCATGTAGGGAAGGGTCATTCCACGGTACTGCGGCGGCAGCGGAGGCACGGGAAGCAGGAGTCCAGCTGCGGCGCCCGGCGGCGGAGGTGGCAAACGTGTGGGCGGTGGTGGTGCCATCTGAATATAATTATTCAAACAAAAATTGAATTTAAAATTTAAGCAAAATTTGTTTGTTGAAAATGCTTTATTCAAAGTAAACTTTTATTTTCTTGTTATGTAGTAAATGATAAGAAACTTAGATAAAAACTTCAAATCGGGTTTAAACGCGCTTGAAATATTCAGTTTTAACAGCCGGAGCTTGGTTTATATTTGCATTAAACATATAACTAGCAAAACACAAGCTGAAGTACTAACCACAAAATATTCTTTGTCCAAACTGCTACATAACAGTAGTCAAATCTACTTCTTTCGACTGTAATGGCTTCTAGAAATATAAAAGCCTGACAGTTTGAATAAATTCAAATTATTGTTACGCAGTTAAATAACCATAACATGCAACATCGGCTCGACTAGAGCTGCAGACTGCCAACATATTTACTTTATAGGTTTCAACAAAGAATCTAATATACCCCATTACCCTCTGACTCGCTGGATTTGGAATCTTGGGATTCAGCTTACCCCGGTGCCGGCGGTGGAGGGAATGAGCATGATCTGCCGCGATGGAGGCGTCAGTTTGCGGACTGTTGGAGGCAGGCTTCCCATCTGGGTGGCATACATCCACATGGCCGCTAGCTTCTCGGTGTTAACCTGCACGAAATAAAGCTGGATTAGGGAAGGTCCAACACTTCATTTAACAGCATCTTGCCAACCTTTTCACTGCCATTCAGAGACATCGCCTTGATGTACTGGTCCACCTTCTGCTGGTCCAGAGCGATTCCCGAAGCATTCGACTTGATAATCACGTCGCGAAGCTCACTGTGTTCCGACCTACAATGAAGTGAAGAAATTTATTAATTTATAAGAGTTATAAGAGTTAATTATGGTATTTAGCAATACTTGTAGTCAATCAAAATATGAGAAATCATGCTAAAATTGCACACCCTGATTTCTTTAATTTTTCTAAGTTATAAGGATTGTTCTACCGAAACGATAAATATTCTTTGCGTCTAAATCAAACTGAAATTTATATCCTTTTTATTATATATAAAAAGGATATAAAAATGTAAGCAAAATTTACCGTTTTTAAAATATTACCGTATTTTGATTACATTGCCATTTTTGGTATTTTTACTGTACAACGTTGGTATTTTAAGATCTCGCGTGCACGGCCATACTGCGTGCTAATCGATGTACTTTGTAAGAAAAACACACCATAAGTCCGAAAAGTTGTCGCCGATCAAAACTCTGCTATTCCCATAGCCCAGTGCACTTGATCGGAGACCGTACGTCGCCGTTAACATTAACCATCAACCCATATAGCGTATAAGCCCAATATTTTGAAAATCGAAGGGAATCAGGTGGAAGAAGGAGAAACAACAACAACGCAAGCTCGCCACGTCAGTGGGAGTGAGCGAGAGCGCAAACAAGTAGCGTACGGGAGTGAGCGAGAGACAAGAAAGCAAAATGTTTAGCAACTTTAAGGAGCGTATTATTTCGGCCATAGCGCCCGACTTGCCACCCCTGCCGGGCAACAGCGAGCGGGCTATTGGCGCTGGAAGCGGTCACCATCACAACTCAACGCACCAGCGACTCCGGTTCGCCGCTTCCGGCGGACAGCCAATGCCGGACAAGTTCCCCTATGCCCGGCCGCCCTTTCTGCAGCTTCTCACGCAGGACGAGCTGCGCGCCTCGGCGGACCACAATGTGCGGCCCATCATCGTGCCGCGGGACATCAACCTGCTGCCCTGGGGCACAGGATACGCCGAATGTGTTAATTCCGGAAAATCCGAGTGGAACGAGGACCAGGGTGCCTTCTGCCGGTGAGTGGGACTATGGTTCCATTGATTATCACATTGTTCTATTGATCTCACTAGGATTTTGTTTCTGCACCACCAGAAAACCCACCACACATACATAGAGTATCATTTGCTATCGTTATGTACAATGTATATTGCTTTGTTATTTTAGTTTCATCTATGAAGCTTTGCAGTCCAAACCATTTCTAATTTGCACTTATGTATGCATATATTAAGAAGTATACTAAACCTATGGAGATTTCCTAATCAAGTAAAGAATTAGGCAGAGACCCCATATATGTAAACCTAGAGTTCTTTGTCCTTTTTGCATAAGAGCACCTTCATACCTCTAGCACCTTCTAAGTATATATATATAATGTATATACTTGCATTCAAATTATCTGTCAGTAATGGCGTCAGTAATGAGTCTTAATCTTAATCTGCCGTCTATTTATACGACTTTGTTCCGTTCTTTTTCTTTTAAAAGTTACTTTTTAAGTTGGTCGCAGGTGAAATGTATATTTTTCTTGTTCTTCACATAAAAAGCCTTGTTTTGTGAATGGTATATGACATATGTACATATATACAATGAAAGTCGTGGATATTTGTCAAGGGTTGTGCCACTAAAACTGAACTCGTATGTTTATTCTTCAAGATAGATGTATTTGTTTTTCAATGTTTTCGTAGAAGCGAGTGACACATGTCGCCTAGGTCCAAATAAGATAATCGTTCGCACATGTAGAAGATAGTGCTTAGAATTAGTGTATCCACTGGATATTATAAGTGTTTAAAAT
The DNA here is from genome assembly GCF_004382195.2 of Drosophila sechellia. Taxonomy (NCBI): domain Eukaryota; kingdom Metazoa; phylum Arthropoda; class Insecta; order Diptera; family Drosophilidae; genus Drosophila; species Drosophila sechellia. The sequence goes on from NC_045954.1 coordinate 22,582,194, forward strand.
CAATAAGGTTACGCATATGGAATAAGGAGCAGCAAGTTGATATGATATACATTTTGTAGCAAAGTCAATTATGTGCAGAACTTCGTTAAATCATATTCTATACCACATGGCATAATCTTATAATTCCACGAATATTTAATAAATGGCCAAGTAATTAAGCCCTTGTGTTTTTTCCCACACCCAGGCAAGTTCTTTCGGATCCGGAGCATAAACACCCAGATCTCCCGTACACATACTTCGGCATTTTCGACGGACACGCCGGTTATGGAGCCGCACTGGCCGCCTCGCATCAGTTTCATCACATCCTGCACGAGAAGCTAGTGGACTGCCTGGAGCTCCTCCTGCCACGGGATGCGGATGCCACGAATAGTGGCGGGGATCGCAACAAGCTGAATCCCACGTTCCCCCACCCCATTTACTTCCAGCGCCGGGTGACTAAGGACGAACTAATCATCGGGGCGCTGGAGAGTGCCTTCTTCAACATGGACTCGTTAATAGCGCAGGACAGTGATCGTTATCGAGATGCTGGGGGTTGCACCGCTTGCGTTTCATTGTTTATCGATGGCAAGATGTATGTGGCCAATGCCGGCGACTCCAGAGCTGTGCTCTGCCAGCGGCGTGCCACTCCTGAGAGGCCACAAGCAAATACTGACTCTGGGATTGAGCCGGATCGCTTAGAAGCTAGTTGTTATCCAGTGCCGTTCTCGGCGGATCACACGCCTGAAACTGAGCGCGAACGCCTGCTGAATGTGGCCAGATTGAAGCCTCACCTGATGGGGAAGCATTATGTGGCCATGGAGTACGCAAAGCGGCCGCACATCAAGGACATGGGCCAGCGCATTCTCTGCCGACAGGGCACCATGCGTGGCTGGACATACAAAACTTTGACCATGGAAGATCTCTGCATGCCGGTGGTCAATGGCGAGGGCAAAAGAAGTCGTTTGCTGGGTACGTTGGGGGTCACGCGCGGCTTTGGCGATCACGAGCTGCTAGCCATCAACACAGGTATTCAGATAAAACCATTCCTCACGCCTCACCCCGATGTCAGGCAGCGGGATCTGACACAGGTGGTTTCAATTCCGGATGAGGACAACCGGGATGGCGACTACGGCGTGCTCGTCATGGCCACCGATGGCCTGTGGGATGTGTCCGAAAATGACGCCGTTTCACGCACCGTCTTCCAGACGCTCTCCAAATATCCAACGGAGAAACATCGTTACACGATGGTCGCCCAAGAGCTGGTGGCCCGTGCTCGTGGCAAAATCAACGACTCCGGGCATTGGCGACTCGCAGATAGCAAGGCTGCGGCCACTGTTGATGACATCTCGGTGATTGTAATCCCGGTTTGCCAGTATTACAAAGAGCACGTGGAGTGGACGCAAAACTACAAACGAGATCTAGAACATCGTCGCCGCCAGGCCCAGGCCAATATGGCACAGGAAGCGGTCAACGTGCTCAATGGCGTGTTTGCCGAGGAAGCTCACGTGGTTGAAGAGGAAGAGGAAGGCGAGGTGGTTGTACATGAGGCCGCCAGGATATCTCACATTCAAACGGAAGTTCCAAGGCGGGTGGACGGGACTCTCGAAGAAACCCTGGTGGTAGAGCTGACCCCTTCTCTGGAGCACGTTCACATTCAGAACGCGGATTCAGCGGGTGAGCAAAAACTTCCAAGCTAACCCATAAACTATAGTTCTCCTTCTTCACTATTAATATTACTCGCTATTAAAATCTTGTTTCGCTTACGTGAAAATTGTCTTTGTAAAACCTAAAGGAAAAGTTTTGTTTCTATATTAAAACATCAAAAATGTCCCCCCAAATGAAACCAACGCCTAACCAAATTTTACTTTTCAGCAGTCGAATCCAGAAAGGAGAATGATAAGGACAAAGAGGCGTCCACGACGCGACAGCAGAAGGGTCGCAAGGGCAAAGGCAAGCATTAGGACGAAGGTAATGCCACCCAAGCCGATACATTAGTCGTAATTAGACACAGCAATATTCAAACGGATACGGATGCGGCAGAAACGGGCACATCTATATTTTTTTTACACTCCACACGAGAGGACGAATTCAAAACATTCAAAGTTTACATAATTTGCTTATGTACGCCCCCAAAACGAAACAGAAACGCAAGTCGACTTAATTAAGCTGTACAATAATTTGCGGTAATGAAGTGTATTTATTTTATCCAGAAAGATTGAAAGATGAACAAAGCCCAATAGTAACGGAGGCGATATTTTCAATAACGCAAATAAAAACCTTATGATTCCAAACGAAAACAAAAAGTAATGTAAGCTGCGTATAACATAAACCAACTATTAATATAAAATATAACAACAAATATTGTTAACTAGAAACAGACCAGAGAATTATTGGGATAACTGATAAGAAACACAAGCGATAAGAAAGGCTTGACTTCCTCTTAAATGTCGCTAACACTGTGCTGTATGCGAATACAGATTACTTTTGGATTCCTTCGTTCTTTGCAATCCAGTAGGCTCCAGAAAATGTTTAAATCTTTATTTGTTCTGCAAACGTTCTATTCTGTAGAAACGAAATTCCAGTGCATTGTATTGAATTATAGTTGAAAATGTTATGTTTTTACGTTTAATGTTGATTTGAAGTTGAAATTTGGATGAATGCATTTTTTCATAGGCAGATAAACAGCCGAAGGGTGTTCCTAAACGCATCCACTACCGTTTTTCGATAGAGCCCTATCTTGATCTTGAAAGATAAAAATCGAGCGAAATAATGAATGCTGTCCTATACGGCAAGACAATAGAAATGTATCATGTATGTATCCCAATTGGATCGAAACAATTTGAACTGTTTATTTTTAATTTGTTTTTCAATTAAGTTCCTTCTGTTTGGTTTGAAAAATTCAACTTTACAATAATTTCGAATCGGTTTAGTTGAATATGTTTATTAATTAAATGATTCATATCGAAATTCGAGCATTCGAATGTATGTATAGTATGGAAGTTGTTAAAATCTACTAAGAAAATATATTCACGCATTCATATATATGATTAAGATATATATGTTCTTGGGGAATTTAGTCGAGAGGTGTATTGGGTTCTAAAACTATCTGTTGTCTCTGTCCTTTTTGTGCAACCCGAAAATGTTTGTAACAGACCGTTCGGAATAATTGATAAATGATTAGTTTTTATCATAGTATGCCACTTTTGTATACATTAGTTTTAAACAAACAATTGTGCGGCAACCATGAAGTTTCGCTGGAATAGATTTCTCATCAGCCCGTGGACAAAAACCCCTTTTCTGCCTGTCTCATATTCGTTTTATAATTTCTGTATGAGTCTATTGAAAAGCGAAGCAGGGAAACGTATCCTTTCGATTTGGTTGTCATTGCAAAACAAAGGTAATTAAGTATAAATATATATATTTTGCAAAAGTTTATCATGACAACTATTAGGCGAAATGTTCATCTCAAGATCCTTCTTAAATATTTTATATGTCAATGTGTAGACATTGTTTTCAATCCGCAGCTAGCTAATTATTATATATGAACCTTAGGATAATCATATCATTTTCCCCTCCAACCCCTCTCAATAACACCACAAAAATACAGTTTTATTCAAGCGATGTTATCCTTTTTTAAAAAATTTCTAAGTTTTACTAACTTTTTCTAGGTGGTGTAAATATGTATATGAAGTTATTGTTTTGTGTTTGGTAGCAGTAAGTTCAGTAGTGGCACAGCGGAATAATCCTTTAGCACACACACACACACACACATACACATACAGGAAGCACACACATACACCCTCTTATGCACACACATGCTGCCAAACAAGTCCCGAAATCGTATAAGAAATTTCTGTTTTTCAAGTGGCTTCTAAGGAATTGGTTTCGATTCACATGGCTCTTGTACATAATTTATTCAATTTTGTCCCATTTTGCTTGTATATTTCCTTCTAGCATAATTTTAACAAGTTTTCCTTGGCAAAAATACAACAAAGTTTGAATTGCATACTATGGAGTAAATTTTGCACAAAGAATCACATTTACGTTGTCTTTGAGAAGCCAAACAAGCTGCCCAACCAGCACGATCAGTTTTTAGAGAAACTAACATAAACAAATGGAATTTTGCATTACCCCAAGTCGTTTATTCGACGCTATCCTTTCTGTATCTGGATCTGGAATTCAGTACGAGTATGATGGAACAACACAACATATCGCGTTTTCGGTTCTTAATAATCCAATTGTAAGTCTGAACTTTCTATATCTGGTTACACCGCAAAAAGGTATCCTGTTTGGTATAATTTCTGTTGGAAGACGTTAGCAAAGAAAATGGGAACCCAATTTGATGTTGTCACAACTGTTTCCCCGGCGTTATTACGACTAAACTGTGCGTTTCGCGACTATAAGACAAGTTAGCAGGATTTACGTTTCTTAATTACAATTAAATAACAATATGCACCCTTGTGTATTGTTAGAAAGAACGTTGGCATTTTTATTGTTTAGGGAATTATTGATAAAATACTCTTTTTTGATATCATTTGCCTTATAAACCCGAAAAGCACAGTTTCCGCTTTATGTACACATTCTGTATAATATGGTAGTTATGTTTACCTTTTGCTTAGTTTCTTATTTCATTGTGCAAATTGACATTCCAAGTAATAATTGTAAAATGATTTTCGGTTTCTTTTAGACTTATTATCTTTTTACAGTTTTTTAGGGTTATTTGTTCTTTCTTTATAGTTTGGCGACAAAAGTTGTTATTATATAAAAGGATTGAGGCTTTTATTCTTATTTTTTGTTTGTTTTGCTAATACTTTTTTCAATTTTCTTTTCATTTTAATTAATTTAATTAAGCAACAATAACACGGTGATGTTGAAAAATTTAGCTACGATTAATTTAATTAAAAATATGTATGTATTTTGTTTTATGTTGTAAACTTGTGTGTGCGAGAGGCTTAACTTTAATTTCCAGTTTGGGATAAATAATGTGGCATCAGGAATCATCTGAGATGATCCTGGTGCCACATTCACACACGCTCTCTAGGCCCTTGCTTTAGGATTCGTTATATAAATAGCTATATATAGATGTATATCCGTATTTGTATAGTTATGTATGTGTATATAGATGCCCTGCAGTGCTTTATGGCCTTGGCATATTGGCATGCTTTCATATAAAATAAATAATTAACACTTGTCAAATACTTTAGGTTAGGTCGATTCCCCCCAAAACCTAAACCACACGCAGCTTGGCGCTGCGGCAGCGTTGGCGAGGATTACCCATCGTTTGTGAATGTGAACCAAGCTTCTGCGCATTGACCTTGACAAGACGACGATGAATGGCACAGCAGCGTTGGATTAGAATACTATAGAGTCGGAAAAGTAGTCGGATTATCTGCCGCTTGGCCTCGCGCCGCGGACACCATGATGCCGCCCAGGATTAGGAGTGCAGATTGGCTCGATCTTTGGCCCGCCTCTTGGCGAGCATGGAAAGTTCTACGGGTCCCACATTCGCCGCCTGGGGTATGGCAATAGCCCGGAAAGTGGCATCAACAGCTCCTCTTAAGGCCAAGGAGATGTGATTCTGCTGTTGCTGCTGGGCGCCCAGCGAAAGTTGGGATCCGGGCGCCACCGCATACTCCGTAAGCTGTACGCCGCCGGCGAATTGCTCCCGCAGCCAGTCGTGCTCAAGAATTTGCGCCGCCGTCGGTCGATTCTCCGGTACTATGTGTAGCATCTGACGCAAAAGTTCTTTGGCCGGCACACTGATCAGTGCCCAGCGACTGCTTGTGAAGTCAATTTGTCCCGATCCGATGCGCTTCAGTATAACGTCCGGAGAATCATTTGGAGTGCTGGCGAAAGGCGTCCGGCCGGATAACATGATGTAAAGCAGCACACCGAGCGACCAGATGTCGCAAGCCAGGTCATAGCCCTGTCTCTTTAGAACCTCGGGAGCCACAAAATTGGCGGTGTAGCAGGGCGTCATCAGGAGGCCGTTGTCCGCGCGCAGCTGCTTCGCGAAACCTAAGCGGAAATCGGAAGGTTACTCGTGGTCTACCAAGAAGATATACGCGCACAGAGAAATATAGCCTTGCAGAAATAAATGCTTTCTGAATCTAAATGATATTCAAATTATTTCAATTGCAATATGATGGAACTTTGACTAATGAATTAGTAAATAAGATCTTAAAAGGAAAAACCTTCTGTTTGAAGAAAAGAAACCTTTAAAATTTAAAACAACAAAATAACTTAGAAAACAAATAATACTAAAATGTATTAATAATTACGAAAGTTTAGCTTTTAAATTGAATCATGTTTGTCAACAGCTGGAAAATTTACTGCAAGGCTATCTTAAAATATTTAATTAGCTCCGCTCCGCACTCACCCAAATCACAGAGCTTTAGGGTCTCGGGAGTTTGCCGCATGCTGGCATATATCATATTCGAGGGCTTAAGATCCCGATGGACCACGCCATGTTCATGGAGATATGCTACCGCAGAAGCAATTGTCCTTAACACCGCGCCGGCCTCACTGTCGCACATCTGACCCACGGCCAGTATCCGATCGAGTAGCTCGCCACCCTTTAGCAGCTCCATCACAAGATATGCAGATCCCGCATCCTCGTAAACGGAGTACAGAGTGACGATATTTGGGTGGTTGCCGTACCTCAGCATAATCTCCACCTCCTCCCAACAATCGGCGGAAGTGGATGTGGATGCTGCGGCCACAGCTGCCTTTTCGATTACTTTTACTGCGTAATGTTTCTTGGAGGTGCGATGCTCGCACAGCCGACAAACTGAAAAGGTTCCTCGTCCCAGTTCTTGAAGTAGATTATATTCCGCGTGGAAGTTTCCGGGAAGAACACCAGGTAATGTTCGAGGGGCTCCCACTGGAGCAGCGGGAATAGGAGCTATACTGTGCAGGGGACTGACGCCGGTGGAGCAGCTATTCGAGCAAGCACACTGACCTTCCAGGAGGACGGGAGCCACAAAGCTGAACCCGCGGAAGATTTCATGGGCAGATGCGGAGATCGGGCCACCCGGCGAATCCCTGGGGGATTTTGAGGTATACTCCACATCAAAGTAAAAGGCATCGTCACGGCTAACCGCCGGTATAAAAGGCGGACGCACCTGCTTTCGTTCTAATCTCACCCAGTCGATAGTAGCGAAAAAGCAGTGCGCCTTGATGTCCAAAATTCCTTGAGCACCCGCACCCAAACGATTCTGGGGGTTCCTTTTGAAGAGAGCACGGAGCAGGGATTGCGCTTCCGGCGACAGATTCTCTGGCATGCCCAGCTTACTTCTAAGGATCTGATTCATAGTCTCCTGGCGGGTTTGGCCGTGAAAGGGTAAATTCCCCGTTAGCATTTCGTACATGAGCACCCCGAAACTCCACCAATCAGCGGCAAAATCGTGTCCTTTTCGGTTCACGATCTCCGGCGCCATGTATTCTACGGTTCCACAAAAGCTATATGTTTTTGAGCCATCCAAAGGCTGCTTGGATAGACCGAAGTCCGTCAAGGCTATATGACCATGCTCGTCCAGTAGAATATTTTCCGGTTTCAGATCCCTGTAGATAATGCCCAGCGTGTGTAGGTGATTCATAGCTAGCGCCAGTTCCGCTAAATAGAACTTGACATCTTCTTCCGTAAACATTACTTCCTTGGAAAGACGTGTAAATAGATCACCGCCACGAAGAAAATCCAGTATCAAGTACAGTTTTCCGGGAGTTTGGAAGGCATAGTGAAGACGTACGATGAAGGCATGTCCCACGTCCGCTAGTATTTTTCGTTCGTTTGTGCTCCTTACGCGATCTTTTACTTTTAGCGTGGCCTTTTTGAGCACCTTCATAGCATAGAGTGTTCCTGCATCTTTACCTATGATCTTTCGCACTAGAAACACCTTTCCAAAGCTACCTTCGCCCAGAACCCGTAGGAGCTCGAACTGTGAAGGATCGGCCTTGTCGTGACCCTCCTTGATGACTTCCTTGAGCTCGAATTCGTTTTCTGTTTCATCTAGGGGCTCTGTGTCCTCTAAATCAGGTGCACTACGCCCAGTAGCCCCTTCTCTCATACCGCCAGTTTCTACGCCTCCCTGGGACTCGGAATCACTCAGCTCCATAAGTTCTGGCGGAGGGCACAAGGTTCGATGCGTCGGCCTTTTCCTAGCGGAATCCAAGTTTGCTGTTGGTGAGATGTGATGCTGCTCAAGGGCCGCTTGCAAAGCAGATTGCTGTTGCACCTGTTGCAGCTGCTGGCGGCGTTGCGATGATGTCACAGTGGTCACCGAGGAGGTGACACCGCTGTTTCCTCCACCACTCTCATCGTCCTCGGTGGGCGTGTGCTCCATGGGCGTGACCGCCAGGCTGCTGCAGCCGGACGAGGTAATTTGCATGCGCTGGCGCAGTTGCAGACCCAATCCGCTGCTGTTGCATTGCTGCTCCGCATTGTTGTTGCTGCTGGTGGAGGACACATGCTGCTGCTGCTGCTGAGGCTGCTGGCGGAGATCCTTTTGAGAATCGGCCAGCGGCATGACTTCGGTGGCTGCTAGCGTTGTGAGGCAGCTGCTCCTAGCGGTTCCTTCGTTTCCAGATCCTGTTGCACAATGCTAGAGCCCGAGTTGCACCTGCGTTTCTAACTCCTCCGCCGAACTCACCCTGCTTCCGATTTCACTTTTCTTTTTTATCACTTCCGCTGCGTGGGCGTCGCTGTCGACTGCGCTGTTGCTTCTCCGGATTTCTCTGGTTTCCGTGCTGCCCTCACGACCAACAAGCAGCGCTTTCCTAATGCGCCCTCGTTTCGAACGCCGTCTGCTTTACTATCCGCTTCGCAATCCGCACAGCTGTGTTGGTTCTTATCACTATTATTTACACATTAACAATAAAATTTTTTTAGAGCTGCAAAAAAATCGATGTTACCATCGATTACATCGATAGTTTCAGTTATCCGAAAACTTTTCGCTGCCGATGTTTTTAAAGTGCGTATTTACCAAGTTTTTGTTTACACTTTAATACATTTTTTCGGATTTAAAAGTCTTTATAACTCAATTATTAAAAATAAAACGTTTAAATATAGTTTTATTTAAGAATGTTTTGGACCGTGTGACCGTGTCTAGCAAACATACCAAACGCGAAAAAATACCAACTTATTACTCATGTCATGAAATAAGACATCTTGTGTAAATGGTCTAAAAACCGTTATTATAAATTCCTATATCCCTTTTATATTGATTTTCGGAAACTTTGCTACATAAATGCAACAGTTTTGCAGACTTGCAACTGATATTAGCCGCACCATTCAAAATTCAAATGGTAAAAAACTAATGGATAACGCATAAGCGCTTTTAAAAACAATAAAAAACTGTGCTCATAGATTCAGCATTATTATTGCTTCAAAAATGGACAACAACCACTTTTCATTGTAAGAATAAGGAATAAGCTTACTTACTTGGTGCAAATCTGAAGGGCGCAACGATAGACGGATACAATACTGACCACAAAATGAAGAAACAGGGCAAAAATTAGGCCGCAGGCAGCGGAAACCTCGCTGTTGGTATCGATCAAGTGGATCTAGAATAGATGAAACCATTAAGAAAACATGACTTAATGCAAAGAGCCCGGCTGTACCTGTTCGCCCTTTTGCTCCGCCATCCGGTTGAGATCCCTTGACAATCCCACGCCGGAAATAGCCAGAGCCAGGGTGCTGCTGGCGATGCAGACCAAGCTGAGGGCCAAAAACGCTGTCTGGGTTTTCCGCATGCTCACCACTCCAAGGGAGCCCGTAACAGCTGCTATCAGTCCTGCCCAGATGCCGCATCCCGCCAGGGAGAGCGCTGCCTCTCGGACGATTAGAAGGGATCCCAGGGCCACCAGCGATATGGCCAGGAGCAACTGGAGAGTGCCCAACACTATTTGCAGTGGAAATGCCGAGCAGCATTCATTGCTCGCCTTGCGCTTGCGCCGATCTTTCGAGGAAAGCGATGAGCCACTGCCTCCGCCCTCGCTACCCTCCTTGTACTTAATAAATTCCGGCGGACAGCGCTGTTTACGGCTGATCCTGGAGTCCAAAGTGTTGGCCCCACTCTTGGTGCCATTCGCCTGCACAGAAGAAACAATGTGTTTGCTACAATATTCTATTGTATGAGGATTAATGAGAGCATGGACAATTAAAGATTCTCTAGCCCTATTAGGTGATTCAAACTAATAACTATTCACTGATACAAATTGATTACGTTTGGTTGACTTTTTGCATTGTTGGACCTACCTGGTTTGGGTGACGCGAAGCCATAGCTTCCTCCAGCTGTTGTTTGAACTCTTGGTGCGAAATAAGATTGGGCTTATTATCGTCATCATTGTTTGCCTGGGATTTTTGGGCATCCAAGTCTAAGGCGGCGGATAGAAGTTTCACCGCCGGCGGCTTCTCATCGTAGACAGGACTCGAATAGATGTGACTTTGGGCATCCTGGCGCGCCTGCTCCTGGTCCTCCTGCTGTTTCCGATTCTCATCCCTTTCCAGCATGCTGATTTGTGAGTTGGTCAGATTACCTCCTGATCCCGCCAAGTTCGTGGTATTCGTGCTTTGTTCGATTGTGGTCACCACCTGATGGAGCTCCTCACGATTCACGCTGCGATCCACAATGGTATCCATGCTGCCGGTGGTGGAATCATGCGAATCAATGGTGCGGGCCGGCGATGCCGAGTGGCGGCCACTGAAATCTCCGATGCCAGGCTGCTGATTACTGGTCTCTGTCATTTCTGCTGATTGGCTGAGATGATTGGGATATGATCGGTGATTTCACTGATTCATTGACAAGCTGCAGGCAGAAGAGAACAGTTAAATATTACAAACTACGTGAAAATAAAATTTTTTATGGCTTTTAATATTTAAAGACAAGTCGTTTGGTATTTTCATATTTGAAGAATAATAGTAGATAAATAATAGTAGAAAAGCTTATTTTTATAGTCTATCAAATTCCAGCTTTCATAACCCTTTAATTTTTATTCCGTTTTTTAGATTCTGTCGATTTTAGCAAGGGTAATATTCGCCATGGTCTATGAATTAGCGACTCGACAGCGAACACCTCGCGGAATAGCAGGTTCGTTGCCAGAGTCTTTTGTTTGTCGCGCACACTTTCGGAAGGCGCGTGATTATCGCTTACTTATCCGCCGATCGATTGGCTTTTGCCATTCATCAATCATTTGATCTGATCAATCATTGATGTGTTCATTCGCGCTTTTGACGCATGATTGCTGCAATAATCGCCTGTTCTCCGCCAATATTAATCCACTTATTGAGCCTGCTCAGAATCCGATCCAATCCACACTCATCGTGTGTCAACCGGCTGGCAATGCCAGTATTATGCCTTGGAAAACCTTGACATTTGCCTGCGCTTATCGCTTGTCATTTTGCTTGGCTTCTGCGAACCGGTTATCATTTTGTTGGCAATTAAACAAAGCCAAAACTGAAACTGAAACCGAACGCAAACTGAAATCGAAAGTATTTCCCCATAAAAATGTATGTCTATATGGTTCTTTAGTTATGATATAATACAGAAACATGAAGATTTGAATAATTAAAACCTTTAAACAACTTTACTTTAATATGTTTTATCTTTAAATATGAATTTGTAAAAATTATGTTAAAATATTTGTTTTCATGTTGGTGTTTTCTAAATAATTGTTGATAAAAGGACTTGAATTCTTATACAAATAAAATCTATGAGGTGTAAATGGCATCTGATATGGCAAATTGTTTGGTGCAACTGGCAAATCGATTGCTTACTAGGGGAGTGGCGAAGTACAGCCCTCAAAATAGTGATCGTTAAATCGAAAAAAAATTCGCAGAGATAGGAGGAGTAAAGTAAAATACATGTTAACCAAAGCTATCCAGAAGTTACCCAACCCGAGCATCAAAGAATGAACATAAATGTTTTCTCTTCAGTCTCTCAATAAAATACATAGATATCGAGCTAAGTACGCCCTTAATATCAAAAATGATAACGCCCTTATAACAAAACTCTTCCGATTCATAGACAGTTAAAATATGATTATATTTAAATGCTATTCTAATGAAAGAGACGCTGGAGCCAGACCTGAATTCTTATTGATTCCACCTCCGCTTAGAAAAATGAACTGAGAGCAATAAAAAAGCACAAAGATGTGCTGTGAGGCCATGAAAGTTCATATTTATTTGGTATTTCTCTGTTTGCTGTTGACATTTTGGCACTTGCAGTGAGTAAGCAGACTTTTTCCCCCGTTTTCCACCGATTTTCCTTACTTGCGCCGTCGACGACAAAGCTTTCCACTGTCCCAAGTCCGGCTGTTCATTTGTGGCACTTTTCATTTTCACTGTTGTCGCCTTGGCAGCAATTAGGCGTAATTGGCCAAACACACACCGCCATACGTGTACGGCTCACTTTTCAGTTAGCACTGGAACATTTACCCGACTGCCTTCGATTTGGTTTCGACCAGCCAGTCATTCCCCTCTTGCCTTTCAATTCAATGGGCTGTTTTCCATTTTCCAAGCGCAAATACACCAGATGCCTTTCCCACACTAGTAAGTGTTGCCAAGTGTTTTTAAAACCAATTGTTGCACTGAAAAGGTCGTATTGAGTAACACTTTTTCGTAAAATCAAAAATTAATGTTCTTCTGTTGAGAAAATACAAATGTGGCAAAGTATATGGCGAAAGCATAAAATGTGTGAAAATAGCTGGGATGAATAATTAGGAGAAAGTATAGCGAAATAGGATCGTAAAATCAAAGAAATTGGTTACTGCTTTTAATGCTGCAATACTTAGTGGCCTGTTGCCAAACAGCAGCTGTTGCTGCACTCGAAAATCGCCCAAGCGCTAAGCCAAGAAAACCGCGACAGAAACACCAAAATATAATGCAAGAAATCCAAATTTGCCGATAAATCAGCACAGCAAATAACCAAAAATAAGAAAGAGATTAAGATAAACAGTGGGACTTTAACAAGCGTAATTGCAATTACAGTTTCTCTAATTGAGAAGGGGTGGCAGATGTTCAAATGTAGCATAGTTAGTCAAGAAAAACTTTTCTGAACTCGAAATTGCACAAAAGCAAGTATATAGAATATATGTAAATCTTAAGAAAATTAAATGATAGCTGTTAAAGCTTCAAGCACCACATGTATAGAGAACTAAGGAAATTTTCAATTTTTTTGTGGTGTAAGAGAGCAGGTTTGCAAAATGTGCAAGTTATTTGTTTTGTTTCTAAACGTATATTTTTTTGGCCAAAAAGGGCAAGTGTAACGGAATATTGAAAATAAAAGAAAGAAAGGATATGGTGGCTTGTTGATGACCACGATGGCGTGAGGGGAAGTGAGATGTCGATAGGTTTTCCTGAAAGCAAAATTGCACCGGTTTGGCAGCAGAAAAACTCACTGCTGCGGTCAGCTACGCCGTCTGCAGATGTATATATGTATGTATATATACATTTATACCTGTATTCACGTGTAAACATATCAACACTTTCACTGGCCGGCTTCCCATGTTGGCCATAATTTTGGTGGCCAATTGATTTGACATACACCAATTTTCGCCCAACTATTTTTTAATTTATTGGCGTTGCCTTTCCAGCGGAACCAAATAGAAATAACTTTTCGAAACAATTGATTGCATGCCAGCCAATGAGGAAATGAATTGGGTTTCCTAATTATTCACATATCGAAACGTAAACGAAATTCAAACTTTGCTAATTTGATTAAAGTTACGACAGCTGTAGCCAAATATGGAATGTTTGCGCGGCGCTCCTCGTCGTTATACCCGTTACTCGTAGAGTAAGAGGGTATACTAAATTTGTCGAAAAGTATGTAACCAGGCAGAAGGAAGCGTTTCCGACCATATAAAGTATATATATTCTAGATCAGGATCAATAGCCGAGTCCGTCTGTCTGAACGTCGAGGTCTCAAAGCTATAAAAGCTGGAATGTTGAGATTCAGAGAATCTGCGTGTATGCAGATTGTTTATTGACCCACGCCCACTTTAACGCCCACGAGCTGCCCAAAACTGCCGCGCCCTCACTTTTGAGAAATATTTTAATATTTTTGGATTAAATCAAACTCTGACCCATAAATACTACCCACACCTTTCTGCCGATATTCCTGAAAAATGTTGAAAATTTTCGGTCCCACTTGGACTAGCTGAGAAATGGGTATCTGCTAGTCGGGGACCTCGACTATAGCATTCTCTCTTGTTTAAATTTTGCATTGAGGAAAACGCTGAGGAGGAGTGCACAATCGTAGTGGGACGGTAAAGATTCGGATCGGGGAGTTCTTTGCAACCCACCTGATTCCTAACTTGGAAAACGTTGTAGACAATTCTCCCTGTTCACATAGCTCTAATCGCACGGATCGTATAACACAAAACAAGCTAAAAACTTTAGTTACATTGTACAATTAATGTTTAATCTTAGAGACTAAATACTATGGCTTATATACTTATGTATAATTAACTCACTAAATGAATATTCAATTTTAGCCACGACTAAATCAAACAACTTTGTTAGTATTAATTTGGAATATCAAACGTTACTTAAGTCCCAAACATACCACCTTTTCCACTGTAGTCACTTCAAGCAGCTGCGGCTGCTTACAGATAGTTTTAAGTGCAGGTGGAAGTTTTTAGATTTTCGAAGCGAACGTGGATTTCACAAGCAACTTTGAAACTGTGTTTGCACACAGAATGCCTTGATTTTACATATTTCTAATGCACTTTAAGACATTTTTTTTGCTGGGAAATATGATGGAAGACAACTAAGCACAGGTAAATTCTTGGTTTATTTCGCCATCGAAGGTTCCTTTGCAAAACTCCTTTCAAGCAAGCCATCATCAATGGGCTGGACGAAAAAAAAAAATTAATACAAAAGACACCTGTTAAAATAAAAAGAAAAAACAAGCGTTTCGCGTATGTGAAAATTCCCACAACATTGACTGACTGACTGATTAACTGCCTGACTCATGCCAAATATAGACAAAGTCAAGACACGAGATGCAGTTGCAGATGACGGAGCTTCCTGCTACCCACGCAATCGTGGCTCGTTGCTGGTATGTGGCTGATATTATATGATTAGATGTGATGCATGTTTGCGTCGCCGTTGCCTTAGGTAATTAAAACGCCGCCTGCCGTGGCAGACGAGCGACAAAAGCGAATTAAAATATCAAAAGAGCACGTGTAACAATAACAAATAACTGTGAAATGCGACACTGCAGCATCAACTTGCAACACCTGAGTTGCTGTGTGTTGCATCACCAACATCATTGTAATTACTATCGTCATCAAAAGACAAGAATCGAGGAAAACAATCTTAAGAACAATCCGTTGGTAGAGCAAGTGGAGCAACTATTTTAAAACGGAGTGGGAGACGACAATCAAATCGCTTGACAACTGTATGACTATATTGCGCTCAATTTGCTAATAAGATCAAGAACAACAGCGTCGGGAGTATATACGACTCTAACAAGTTCGTTGCCTAAGTCTTTCGTTTGCTAGTGTCAATTGTGTGCACAATCTGTGGTATCGCTAGAAGCATGAAAATTGAACCAGCACGTTCTGCTCATAAGTTAAGGGAACATACGAAAGTGAGATGAATTAAATAAAAGATCAAATCAAACCTTTTGATTTTCAAAACAAAGAATGCGTTCCTTAATTTGCACTTTAAAAGTATGCAATTTGATTACAATATCTTTATCTTTATATCTATTGCCCTCCAGTTCATCGCAGTTGGCAGTTGGCCCACTGTTAGACCTGGAATGCAAGTATCTCTTATGCATGCAGCTCAAACTCTCCGCCTGAGATCTCTTAACAAACCACCACCACGCCACACTTAACCCGCCAGTCCGCCACTCTGTGGTATTTTTCTGTCCTGACATGAGCGGGAGTTAATTTTATGCAGGAATTCGGACAGTCAAATGAATTGGAATGAGAATAATTATGATCATGCTGATGATGGTTGCAACTTCGAGCGAAGTCTGATTGCTGACACACACATGGGCTGTTTAAATTGCAGACAAAGGTTCAAATGTCAAAGTATTTAAGTCACACGGTCTGACAGTCGCTGGCCAAATGACAATTTTGCTTTGTTAAGCTATTGGGCTTTGTTTTCTTCTCATTTAGATTCGGATGTTGGCCAACAATGTGTTAAGAGCAGCCTTCAAAATGGTGGTTAGCCTGCAATGCATCGTTTG
Organism: Drosophila sechellia; assembly: GCF_004382195.2. Classification (NCBI taxonomy): domain Eukaryota; kingdom Metazoa; phylum Arthropoda; class Insecta; order Diptera; family Drosophilidae; genus Drosophila; species Drosophila sechellia. The sequence continues at coordinate 22,598,369 of NC_045954.1, forward strand.
TCTTCGTTTTTGTTTTTTTCTCTATGGAATGTAGTACCTGACTGTTAATTGTGGGCAATGGCAGCTTTGCGTGTACTTAATATTGTATGTTTGATGTTTTTGGGCGTATTTCAAGGGGAGTTCAGCCCAATCACAAAAAAGTGTGTGTTGTTTGTTTGTTTTGTTTTGTATATGATTAAAAGCTAAATAAAAAATAATCCGTTCGAAATTATTAATTTGTCTACTAATTGGAGATTTATATTGATCTAGCGCCAGCTCCGCACAATTAACAATTTTTTAAGGTATTCGTAATTGGTTTGGGTTTCCTTAAACGCTTCAAAAAGTGGATATAACATCATTAACGACAACAGTGGAGTTTCACTGTTTTAAGATTTCGGGCTTCGGACTTTTGATAGGATCTTTTACACATTTTTGCCCTTAAGCTTAAATTTAGTTTTTGTGGACAATTAATTTGCAATTTGCGTAATGATGAAAGCTTGTCATGTTACATATGTAAAGAAGATATCTATTTAATTACAGAGATCAGTGTTACCGAGGCGACCTTGATATCCTCATTGATCATTAACTAATAATGCTTAATATGATGTAAATGGTACATCTATATTTAATTACCTATATTTCCTTTTCTTTTACAACTATCTAATTTTTAGCGTAAGCATCGGCTCTGCAATCCCAGCATTTGTTTGATAGCCTTATTCCTGCTCATTTAAACAATTGCGAAGAGAAAGTTACTCTCATCAATAACACTGACTGTTACACAGGACTGTATGTCCTGTGTGTTAAGGTTTTTAATAGTTGAAAAATGTGGAAATAATATAAGACTGTTAAGTCAACTTGATTCCCGAACTTGCCAGAAACTCACCATTGGCTGCCGTTTGTATTGGGGCTTATTAGCCGTGTCAGGTGCACCGGCAGTCAACCCGAAAGACTCCGACTTTGGGTGTATACTTGGCAAGGCCTATCACAATATATTGCACATATCGCATTTGGTTAGCTCGCGACGTGCCTGCCTAATCTGGTTTGAAAAACAATCGTTGCACGCAATCGAATTCGCATTCACAGTCTCCCACCCCGGGGACACAGCCCCCATGATCCGCGGTCTCCGCTCGCCGATCTGCGGACAATTAAGGCGGCAAGGTCGTCGCCGTTTGCCGCCGCTGGAATTAACATTTGAAATGACTTCATACGAAAATAATGGCACGAACGGAAAGAGATCAAGCGGCGTGTCTGCGGAAAGGGGCTACTGGCTGCAAAGTGACTTACGCACTTGCCACGAACACTCGAAAACGAGTGCAACGCACGCGGCTAATAGCGGATGGCCAACAGGCCAACTGGTTAACTAGATAACTGGCCAATTTATGGCCGAGCTTATGAAATTCCAAAAAGGGGGCACAAAACACCAGACATACATATCTCGTCGGCTATCAAAATGAATCGAAACGAAACCAAACACTTGCCCGATCGCGAGGAAATGAATTGGCGGGCCAGGCAAATCATTCGATGGAACTGTCGATTTTCCAAGGTTGGAGGTTTCAAAGAAATAGTGCAAAAATGGTGAACTGCTATACGGATTTAAGAAAGGTACAGCAATATATATGATATAGTACTATTATAGTACTTGAGAAATGCAATTTTTTATTGCGATAACTCTATATAATTTCAGCACTAATACGTTTTGTTTTTGCTGAATAAAACGTTAGCGTGTCCCAGTTCAATAATATGTAAGTAGTTGACATATAAGACGCTCTACACATTTTCTGCCTGTGCACTGTGCGTCTGGTTCCCCCTTTCACTTTCAATTAGCCAGTGGGCAGCGCGGCTTTTTTGGCCTCTTTGCAATTTTCTCGTTTCGTTTCGTATTTAATATTATTTATAATATGCGCATTTCAAGGAAAAACTTTCGCTGCATGCAACATTTGGGGTGTGGTGTGCACTGCATTTCCTGAAATTATCGCATAAATACGCGTGCTGAGGGCGGAGAATGGAGTGGAGTGGTGGTGGGGGTGCGTGTAGTCGTCCCGACGGATTATGAAACTAAGAGTACACCTCCATATGAGTGTCCATAAATGAACCAAGCCATTATGCAGCGTGTAACGTATGTGCAAAAGCGAGTTACAAGACCCTTTTTCGAAACCGACTTTATCGGGTTCGAAGATACGATACGAGACGATCACTGGCATTACCGTCGATTGATATGGCAATTATTGCAAATATATATGCATATGAATTTTCAATTGTGACTTTAAGGGCAGTCTGTTACTTTCTTAGAATACTAACATCGGTCCTCTGAACGTTTGACTTTAACTTCTAACATTTAGAGAGGATGTAAATATAAAAGAAAAGAGAGAATTCTATTGTCGACTTTCCCGACTGACAGATACCCGTTAATCAGCCAAATCCCTTCAAAATGATCGCACTCGCCATTTGCGGGTTAATCAATTATTCCATTCCATTGTGACTTACAAACTGCCTTACTTTAATACTAGCCTTTAAGAAGGCTTTAACAAACAATTCCTAAGAGGATTTACTCCGCGGAATATAAAGTATTTTTGAGGCGTTTTTGCGGGTTTGCTGGGTATAGGGGCAATAAGTAGCCAACCTTAGTGCGGAAGCTTGTTAGGTCTTTCTTTTAATGACTTTGTCTCGAGACTTCGAAACACTTAATGTGCGCTGGTCAGCGGTTCGTTTTAGACCTATTGGAATGCGAAAACATCTAAAAAATTTAGGAAAAGGTTGCGCTTAGCAAATATGTATTCAAAGGCAACCTTTAAATTCCTAGAATAACAGTATGTAGAATCGAAAGCTTACGTAATCCTTGCTTATCTCCCTTGCGTAAGTCAATTTTCCAAAATACTTTTTGCCGAAGATTAGCATTTAAAAAAACTGTTGATATTGTTAACACAAATTAGACATCTTCCATTTAAACCATCTCTAGATTTCAAAGAATATGTTTATGTGAATAATTTACTCTGGGCCATCGGTTGATTTTGTGTGATTTCTTAACTGCTCCAGAGACTATATCTGTGCCAAGTTGTCTGCGGATTTTTTTGAACCCTCTCCTGTTTTTCAAGCAGTGTTTTCAAGCCATTCGCCACTCTTCTATTTTAAGTTTCTCTGTGCAAACTTACTATAATTGAAACGACGTCCCTGGCCTTTGTGTGTATTATTTATTTATTATTGTCTATTTATCAGCTATTTTCTCCTGCTGCGCCTTTGCGATGTGTTATGCGCTATTATTGTTGCTTTATCTCAGTCCGCTAATTTTGCTGTTGTTTTCGCCGGCAGCGTGCTGCGTGCAATTAAAATTCAACAAATTCCATTTCACTTCAACACACAACTGCAAAAAAAATACATGCGGCGATAAAATATCGAAGCAGGCAATAAAGCGATCGGTTAATCGGCGATTCACACACGGTACCGTTACTCAAAGACAGACGAAAGCAGACGAAGAGCGCAAGACACCGAGCATGCGCCAACGTGTTTCTCGGCGGCGTGATCGTTTCCAACTGAAACCAAGTTTATCGCTTCGCGCGCTTTCAACCGCCGCATTTCTCAGTCGCAGTCGCTGCTCGGAAAGCTGGCAAAGCGGAGCTTTGACTTTTGGTATGCCACCATACTGTTGTTGCAGCCGCTGCCGGTGATGGAGGCCCCAAAAGTAGTAGTAGCTACATTTGTTGTGCATAAGTACCGTATGCACCGAAGACCTCCGTAACATTAGAGTTGAATTTCTTGCATAGCCCGATTTGGCTGGAGAACCTAAAAATTACCACCGGCATCACTGTTAGCGTAAATCTTCGTTTAAAGAAGTACCGAAATGCAACAACAAACGGTAATGAGTGTACGCAGGCGCAGCAGCAACAACGAACTTTCGAATATTGATCTTTCTGCCAGCATGTTCAACCTGGTGACCGTCGTTCAATTATAATCAATTTCAATTTCAATCTGCTCTTTAATTGCAGCTGCAGACAAAAGGAACAATTTGCTGACGTCACGCCGGTATGCTACGACAGGCAAACAAAATTGAGAGTGATTTGAGGCCGAAAAATCAGGTGGAAAATCGGGTAATAAAATTATTGAGGAAATAACGAGAACGTGGGGAAAATACTTAGCCTGGCTAGAAATGTACATATAGATATTGTAGTTTTGTTTATTTCATCATTTTCAATATACATATTTCATTACATCTAAGACATAACATGTGATTTGTAAAGAAAAATACTAACAAATAATGTATTAAGTATAACATAAGTATAGATAACTTTTTTAATCTTACCAATTATCTTATGCACCTTTATAAATTTCATATACGACTCTCAGTTGAATCAAAAGTAGTTTCCCATTTCTCTCCATTATTCATTACCAAGTTTTAAGCCAATGAAAATGAATTTTTGATCTACATATGTATGTATAATTCCCAATTAGGCCGCACAATAAAGAATGCTGACTAAACGAGGCACAACCTTTTAAACAGAGTTGTTGGTGGGGGGGGATCGCTGATTGTGATCATAAGCATGTTGATTTGCCGTCTTCTGTTGATGATTCTGGGCACACAATTGATAGTGAAGTTGAAAACTTGTTCACCGCTATTGTGGTTGCTGTTATATGTACTTTATGCGATTTGAAATCGCATAAAGAAGAATTCAATGCTGTTGCCTTGGGTTGGATTGAAAAAATGCGTTTTGTTCATTGTCGAGAGAGACGTGACTGAAGAATCTTTTTTCGACTCTGGCTTTTCATTGATATTTCAGCCTATTGCTGTTACATAACTGCATTCGCGTTTCTGGGATGGCAAAGAAATATCACAGAGAGTGCGTTTTGTAAACTCGAAAAGACGTGTAACGGTTGCAATGCGAATGCTTAACGGCGGCAGCAGCCCTTAAGAAAGGCAGCAGATCCATAAACAAAAGGCCACAAAAAATATAATACGAAATTATAGGCCATATAAAATAACCCGAAAAAAGAAGCGGCTACCATTTGAGTGTGTACTTAAGTATTTTGATCACTTTTTGGCGCGCAACGCAGGCACCGCGACCGCTCTTAAGTTAAGTGCCTTTAATAGAGCATTCAACCCGGGTTATATGAAAGCGACAACAGCAACAACCTGTCACATTATCGAAATAGCGAAGAAGCCTAGGAGCTGATTTTTAGGGACCCAGAATAACAGCAGCATCGATAGTAGTTCCTCGACTACCAGATACCCGATGATCACCTTGGAGCACTAAAAACCGATAGAAATTTACAAGACTAATGCCAATATGAAAAAATAACACAAGATTTTTCAAAAGTTTAGGCGTGACAGATTTAGGCAGCATCTGGGCGTGGTTTGTTGGCATGGGTCAACAAACGTGCGCTGCGTCTCTAGAATCTGTATGCCTAATCTTAACCTCTTTAAGCTTTTATAGTTTCTAAGATCTCGACACACAGACGGACATAGGAAGATCGACTCGGTTATTGATCCTGATCAAGAATATATATACATTATAATGTACTTTTCACGCTTCCTTCTCCCCCAGTTACATACTTTTCAACGAATCTAGCATACCATTTTATCCTACGAGAAACGGATAAAAAATGTACTTTACGCAAGAAGTAAAATAAAAACATATGAGACAACAGAAATCCAAGCCCGAAAAATGGAGAGATACTTAGTCAATTGCACAAAGACTCCTGGCCGGTAATTTCGTGACTGGTTTTCCACTTGTTTGTAGCCTTTTTTCCGCTTTTTATTTATTTTGACTTTTGTTACTTCTGGCACTTGCTTTATGTAAGTTGCAACCTGCTGCTGGTTGCTGCAGTTGCCGCCGCTGCTGCGACACGTTTATGTCCTAAGTCTTTCGTTTTCTTTTCCATTTGGCGGCGTGCTCATAAATCGCTGATCACATTGTGAATTAAACTCCATGATAAGCAGGATAGATATCCACGAATGCATTCGCATATCGGCTGATTAAGGAGCCTATATGTAAGTACATACTTACATATATGTATTGTCTGTCCAAATATGTCGATGAAAATCAGCACGGGTGAGAATAGAGTTGTGCAAGAAAATGGATAGATTGGAAATTTATAAATATTTGTCGACAAAATAATAATTATTAGAAGCCGGGCTGCACCAGATTTCTACCATTTCAGGACCTTAAAATATCAGCGCTATTCTACTAAAATTATATTCGGTCTCATAAGAATATTAGGTACAACAACACAAACCAGCAGTCACTAAAGAAATCGCAGAGTGTTAAGTGCACACCATATGCCCACATGTATGCGATGAATTCCCCTTAGCTATTAACCAGATACATTTAATAAGTCTAGGGCGACTTAAAAACGAGTTCACTACTTTGATTGCCGATCGGGCCAAGCCCAAAAATGAAAACACGCAGCAAGTGTGGCACACAAACTGGCACAGCGCAATCACACACACAGGTAAAAAAATCACACGGATACGAAAGTTCAGAGATACGAAAATTACACAGATACAGCAACAGTCAATGATCTTTGGGAGCAGTTGGGACTTTTTATTTGGGCGCTCCGGCGAAAGACCAAACGAAACTCGCACATTTTGCCGGCTGCTTTCACTCTCCATTGGATTTTTGAATTCTTTCAAAACGATGTTTAAGGGGCGAACGGAGAGAGAGCTGAATAATTTCGAAAACGTCGCCTGCTGACGACTTTTTTCCTCTCGTTTGCAACTTACCGTCTTTCACTTGGCAGGCGGGGCGTATGCGCGATTTGAAATGTCAATTTTGCAGCCGCTTCCTCCGCCCTGCCCTTTGACCAACCAATGCTATGGTGCGTAATTAGCTTCAGGTGGGATCAAACAATGCACAGCTCCGGCTCATTGAACACATGATTAATGAGACCCCTTCGAAAGGCAAATCGAACAAGTGGTCAAGAGGATGGTTGAATCACACTCATACCTACGGCTGCACTCTAACTTTTTTTAGATGAATTTTAAGTTGATCAACCTGCCTTTCAATCTGCACACGCACATCAATATTTTCTACGGAACACCTCCATAAACAGTCGTCATCGGCGTCTCCATGCTGTTACCAACTCTTCCCATTTCTTACTGGGTTCGAGGTGAAGTGAAAAAGAAAGTGAACAACTTGTCAAACACCGTGTGACTCTTTCCCCGCCAATCTGAGATCTCGTCGATTCTGCCAGCAGCTGAGTAGTGAGCCACCAAACGAGCTTAAACATTTTCTATTATGCAAATATTTGGGGGGCTACCGCCGCCCGTTTCCATGAGGTAAATGAAACCAAAAAAATCGAAAAACAAATTCAAAATTAACACACCAAGCAACATAGTTGCGGAATGTTAGTGGACTAAGCCGATTTTGGCATTCGTTTTAAAAATGCATTCGTTAGATAAGTAACTAACTAACTAGTTTGTATTTTTCACTAATACTACATATGTATACTTATGAGGCTTGAAATAATGCTTACTTAATAGGGTTTACTTATATAGCAATATTTGTAGAGTAAAAGGGTATACTAGATACGTTGACAAGTTGGGAAGGAATCATTTCCGAGTCTGTCCGTTGTCAGCTGAGTAAGGGGTATCTGATAGTACAACACTGTTGTGTTGTATGGCACGTGTGGCACAAAACACTTGAGTTCAAACTATATTTTGCGTGAAAGCACAAGAATATGCTATATTAACCAACTTTCTAACTCATATACATTTTTTTACGTCTCCGTGCGGACAGACGTACACAGAACTAAGTTCATTAAAATAGCAGTGGTTGATACCATTCGAGTTTAAGATAAAAAATCCTATGATTAACAGTTGTAATGAGCAAATTTTTGTTATCATATCATCAGGTATTAAATTAATTTAATAAAAACAATTCAACAAATGTTTCACTTGTATTACTTCAATAGTTTCGAAAATATAGATTAAAACAACATAATAGGCAGAAATTCTTGTGTTCACTCAAATATCAGTGCTATGAAAAAATAGTAACAAAATTCATCTTGACTTAGAACTAACTTAGTTTTTCTTATTAATGTTTTAAATAAGGTATAATACTTAGTTGGATTGCCTTTGTTAGCCAGCACAGCCTTCCACCTACGCGGCATGGAGTCCACCAGGCCCAGGCAACGTGTGGGGGGAATTTTTGAAAATATTGATCATTTTGGGAGTTTACGTTGGACAAAACCAGACACTGCTATTTTAATGAACAGCCTAAAAGTTGTGATTTTGCTCAAGAATGTAAATAAAAAAGGATATCATGAAAAACTAACGGGACTTTCTTTTTTTTCCTATCTATACATTCCATTTTACAAAAATAAGTGGATTAAAAAGTCGATTCCAGAAAGGGATATGGAAAAATACCTTTGTATTTCTTAGTTTCTCTTGCACTGCTATTTTAGTGAACAAACATAAGTACATGTATGGATATAAACAGAGCAATGTCGATACACAACCCTTTGAAAACCTCTCAATCAAATTTTTAAATACATAAACATGTGTGTAAATCAGAAAATTACCGCCAATTAGTCTTTTTATTTGGGCTGGGCTATATTAACACTCTATTTGCATTTTCAAAAAAAAATTAAACGTTGAAAAAAGGGTCACACTCTCTAGTCTCTTAGAACTTTCGCTGGGTGCGAAACTTTTGCGGCCAGAAGCGGCCGCACCTGTATGCTTACCTGTATTTCTACCCGCCCCCAACCGCCACTCCCCCGAAACCGTCCCCAACCCCCGCATGTGGCCCGCTTACATACAGCCGAATACCAAGCAGCGCGCAGCTAATGGGCATAATATAATATATGTAATATGCATACACTGAGATAAATCAATTAGAAATGCTAATAATCGATTATATTTATTTATTATTTATTATGCGATTTATTTCAATTTATAACGTCATCAGAAATTTAAGAAGAAAATATCCAAAATATTTATTAAGAAAATATGCACTTATAGGGTCTGCAAGTTCTTCAATTTCAAATGCCAATAGGCATTCTACGTTATGGTTTTCAGTGTATCCACGCGAGAGAGTGAGAAGGTGTGTGCTGGCCTTTTTTCGCTCTTAATACAGTTCAATCGCCCCTCGGCACCCGCCACTCCATAATTGCTCAGTCGGAGGTGCGCTCGCAAAATTTACCAAGAAACTAAATTGAGTGGAAACGCTTGGCTTTTCCATGATTTGGTTTTCCTATGCTAATTGCCGTACTTAAAATCCAAGCGGAGTGAAAACTAAAATCGCCACGCAGTGCGTTCTGCCAAGCAGCTACAGAAAAAACAGCCCTATATTACTATAAATTAGCTAAAGTGAGGGATACTCATGCCTAGCATAAGAAAGCCTATAAAAATATGCGGAAGTCGTCATTTTGTACCTGTTTAGCTATTGAGCTTTTTCAATAGCTGTTGAGAATAATAAAAAAAACCGAAGAAAGTTTGTTTTATTACGACAGTTTTATTTTGCGAAATAGCGATAATTTACGATAGCGACAATAAGTAAGTTTAATCTTTTCCGAAGCGCGACGAAAAGGCAATTGGCGGGCAGGCAGCCGAAATGCAGCGCCCAAGCTTAACATAGGCAGCTAACAACAACAAAGGAATGAGCGCCGTACAGATAAATGCGCGCGAGAGCAGCGGTTTGCACTATGGGCATGCTACTGCTAATTTGGCTTAAATATTAACAAGTATGAAATTAGTCTACTGCACAGTTTTGGCGGCTGCATGACCCAACAGTACCACTATTTCTAAAACATGTTGAAATATTGAAGCCTAACCTATGCAGGGAAAGGGAAGAACCTTATCGTACTCCAAAATTAAAAAAAAAGGATTAGAAGGATTTAAATATGTTGAACTGGCATGTCAAATTATATGCATTGATTTTTATACCCGTTACCCGTAAAAGGGTATACTAGATTCGTTGAAAAGTATGTAACAGGCAGAAGAAGTCGTTTCCGACTATATAAAGTATGATCAGGATGAATAGCCAAGCCGATCTGGCCATGTCCGTGTGTCCTTGTCGTCTGTCCTAGATTTCCGGAACTATTAAGGCTAGAAAGTTGAGATTATACGTAAGAATTCGCCCACAGACCGCCCAAAACTGGCACGCCTACACTTTTGAAAAATGTTTTTTTTTTTAATGTATATATTAGTCTTGTAAATTTCTATCGATTTCTGAATGTTGCCACACTTATGAACAATGTTTTGATATTTTTTAATTTTTTGTGTTAGTCTTGTAAATTTTGACACTTTCAAATCCTCAACACTAATTATTTTTTTTTAGCTATTACATCAACTCCTAAGAAGCCAGCGCTGACCATCCGATGAAGATGCGAATTACTCAACGAGCGCCTGTGGGACGGTAACAATGATCATGGTAATGAAGTCGATGATGTCGAATGATGGTGATGGCCTGGAGCGATGATGCCATGCTAATGCTCGGGCCAAGTGAAAGTACGATTGGCTGTCAACGACCCAGCTGTTCTACGGATATGGCGACGCGGTTTCACTTGTCAACCTCGATCTACATTCGGTGTGTCATTGCGAATTCTAAGTTGCGTATGGCATGCACGTTTGCATGGCATGCACGATATGCATTTGGCTTTTCTGTGGCACCTACTGATAGTTTGGGCCTTTGGATGAGGGCGTTTTGGGGGCATGAGTCTGAGTTATGGCCCGCATCGCTTCGCATGCCTGATGTTGCGGGGCGTGCAAAACAACTGAAAAACTTCAACAGAGTTACTTTTGGAGTGGCAGCATTTTGCATTAAAACAATCTTATTATGGACAAAAATAGAGATAAGCCTTTTATTTGTATTTTCTTGGCCCAAAAGCAACAAACAGTTAGATTAATAGTAAAAAGTCCGTAAGCGAGTGGATCTATGCGATAACTCGAATTTGAAATGGCACTCGCTGTGGCGATAGCTTGTGTTAGTTACATTGGCCCGGCTTAGGGATGTGAGTGCTTTAAGGATCTGGAGTTCGATTGATATTTAGGCGTGCCTTTGTTTCGAGGTGCTCGGGGAGTCGTCATCGCTGGCCTGGTCGATTTCGGAACTATCAAAGGATATCTTGGCCGGAGCCATGGCCGGCAACAGAAGAAACTCGTTGAACAGGAAGTCGGCGTCCATGGACTGCGTTTTGCCATGGTATCCGCGCACGACACCGCGCTTGGGCGGTTCGATGAATCGCTCCTTTACAATCAGCGCCCCCGGTGAGGGGGACGGCGAGGCCGAGGCAGAGCAGCATGTGCTGATCATCCGTCCACAATGGAACCGCGGTGGCTCCCTCTCTGCCGGAACTCCACTTGCAACTACGACTCTTCCATCGGATCCTACAGAAAATAAAGTCAAATTGAACAAACTTGTACGTTTTTGCAAAATACACGCATATCCTAGTTTCAAATTGTTTTATAGTAATTAAATGACTCCCGATTCGTATCGTCTTAAAGAAGAGTCTAAAGTGTTGTTAGGGCGTTAAAATAAACAAGAGAGATCGCTATAGTCGAGTTCCCCGACTTTTAGATACCTGTTACTCAGCCAGTCCAAGTGGGACCGAAAATATAAGGAATATCGATAGAAATTGGTGGAAAAAAATAGTTTTAATGTTCTAAGGTGTGGGCGGGATAGATTTGGGCGGTTTTTATGGGTCAGAGTGGGCGGTGACAAAATATTTTCGACATATCGATAGAAATTGGCAAAAGAACTGATTTAATCCAAAAAAATCATGATATGAAAAAATATCCAAAGTGTAGGCGTGGCAGTTTTGGGCGGTTTGTCGGCGTTAGAGTGGGTGTGACAACATGGCAAAAAACGTCTATGTCTCCAGAATCTGTATGCTGAATCTCAACCTTATAGTTTTTATAGTTCCTGAGATCTCAACGTTCATACGGACAGACGGACGGACATACTGACATGGCCAGTTGGACTCGGTTATTGATCCTGATCAAGAATATATATACTTTTCACGCTTCCTTCTCCCAGTTACATACTTTTCAACGAATATAGTATACTAAAAATGTATATCACTATGTATTGACAAGATTCATATTCTTATGAAAACCAATATGGGTTCGTAATATTATGTGAAAGATTTAGTTGAACAGAAGTACCTCTTAGCTAGTCAATATGGTGGTGAATTTCTTATTCTTAACAAAAAAAAAATATATGCTATAAAATATGTCAAATAGAAAAGATTCTTAATTCAAACAGATTCAGGTTACTGCCCAATGTGTCCTTATTTTTGTATTTTCAACTCGATAAGAGGTATTCTGTTTCGTTTATACACTCAGAGAAAAACTCGTTCTAAACGATTTCGTTTTGAGAATTTCGATCTTAAAATCTGGACAAGATCAAATTATGCTCAGCATACATAGATCGATTTCTAACCATTCTTAAATTTCAAATGAATTTTCTGTCGTTTGCCTCTATCAAAAGTTTCTTATTATTGGCCCAACCTCTCTGACGCTGCGGCGATCCCCCGAGGACTCCACTGCTGCCACTTTTGAGGTTTATGCAGCTCTGTGTGTGGCTTACGTTGTCATAGTCATTGGTGGTCTGCATGGGCACTCGCTTCAGTGTGTTGCTTTCGAAGGGAAAGTTCGAGTTCGAAGTGGACTGCGTGAGGTTCTCAAACTTGCGCAGGCGAGCATCCTGGCGCAAATGATGCGGTCCCGCCGCCGGCAGGTTGATGGAGGCGTGCAGAATGGGACCGCCCCCAACCGATCCGCTGGACTCAATCTTTTTCTGACCCGTCGCCGGAGCCGCGTTTCCCTCGAACAAGCTGATCTGTTTCTGGATCCTTGGCGAGACGGGATCATGAGCACGGCGCACACGTCGCTCATGCTCCGGTGAAGCTTGGGTGACTCGAACCGGCAGCGCAAAGCCAAATCGTGGATCATCGCTGGGAACCTCAGGGGGGCCCTCTGCATGGCTGGGACAACAGTAGCAACTCTCCAGGCGCGGCTCACAGTCCGCCAAAAGGGAAGGTGTTGTGGCCGCCGACAAAGTGGCATCTTCATCATCTTCGAACCCCTTGGAGAAAACACCAGAGCAGATCTTTTTTCTTAATATATAATAAGCAGACAAGGATAGTAACCTCACCACAAGAAACGTAAGTTAAGAGTAGGAATTTTAACTGATAAGAAATACGCTAGAATTTTCAAATTTTAAAATCAAAAGCAACAAATTAAATTATGAAAGTACTCATATTATTATTTTCGTATCATATAGTTAAAATAGATAGCTAAGAAATAATAATAATAATCTCCACTCACTTCCATTGACAGCGTAATGGAGCCCTTGTTAGCCACCATGCTCAGGTCGAGATCCATCCCAAAACTAACTGGTGTGAGGCAGGTGCTTCCGCTGTCCTGTTCCTCACAAACACTCAGAAAGACTCCACCGCCCATCGTTCCTTCGCCGGATTCCAAGCTGTCCCGATTCATTGGCTGGAAGATGGTACCCGCGGCCCCCCGCTCCATTATCTCCATGGTAAGGTCCAAGCTGGTAAAATGGTAAATACATACATATTTAACAAATTATCTTCACAAATTAATTGTCACCTTGGTTTTGTTTCCAATTCCGATAGGGTTATTTCCTCCTCCTCGGCTGCCTTCACAATGTCCTCTGGCCAAACTTTTGGTTTACGAATGTGTTGTTGGTGATCAAGGGGTTGAGATGTTAGTTAAATAATTACATATTTAAAGGAGTAAGGGGAAATAGCGAAAATAGGAATACGCATCAGTAAAACTTAAGTTTATAAATAAAAAAGCGAACAAGAAATGTATAGCTTCGTTATTATACAAAAACAGAACTAAAATCACAATATTTAAGTCCAATATAGTAATTAGTTGATTGTTATATGTACATTTCTTATTGGTAATGTCTAATATTTATAAAATGTTTGACTTTTCGCAAGTTTAACATTAACATTAAAATGAACATTAACATTTTTCTAAAACTTCGGGATATATAAAATACAGTCTACCGGTAATCAGTAAATCCCGAATGGAGGGAATGAGGTTTAGAAACAACGAAACAATATAAATAACTTACACTATTTTTTTCCCATTAATTGTTCATTACGAATACTGTTAAAACAGTATGATAAAAAACAACGAGACTAGAAGCTTTATATGTTCCCATATTTTTACATTTCTTCCTAGACGTCCGATTCTATCTCCATACAATATTTACAAATACATATAAAACAGGAAAAAAGTACAAAATAGACGTATGCATAAAGAAACAAGGAAAAAATACCATTAACGCTTAAAAAGCTAAATTAAGCATGTGTAAAGATAGTCTATGAAAAAAATTGTGAAAATATACTCTTATTGAAAATATACTCATCTAGCAATATTTATTCCAATTTTGAACAAAAGGCTTAAAAACTAGAGGAATTTTCATGCATATCCATACATATATGCATAAATATCATATTATATTTGTTATATTTATACAGAAACTGGTAAAATAAAGTGATTGCTGCATTTGTTTTAAATGCTGGGCTCTGTTGGATTTTCTGAAAAAACGAAAGTAAAAACTAAGTGAATAATTTGTAAGTAAAGAAAAATTAAATAATTTGATTTGATTAATTTTCCTACATTTGTTTTGAAACAACAACGTTTTTCTTTTGTGGCTTCTGTAAAAGTAAAAACAAAATGATCATTTGTCATTCCTTAAAAAGTAGTTAACACATTTGTTCCTAAGCCAAATAATAACCATAAAAAAGTGCCTAAAACTGACATTTTATTGACAACAATTTAGCAGAATAATTTGGAATGTTCATAACAATTTCGAATAAAAAACGAATCCAACAATTCAAAATGTTAAATATGGAGGGCTTTAGAAACGTTGGGAAGTGTATAGGAAAAACACAAATCTGAGACCGTTCAGCACTGCCACTCGACCACTGACTTTTTTCGGCACTTACGCTCCATCTTTCCAGCCAGCGATTCTCGCAGCTCCGTGTTGCTATCGTCAAGATTAGGGCACTGGCTCTCCGAAAGGAGACGCAGATGGGCATCCGCTGTGGATCCGGACTCGCTGCCACGCCGGTCAAAGGTGGGCGTTACGGTCGTTGATATCGGCGGTTGTCTGCCAATTTGCTGCTCATGGTCGATCATCTCTGTCTGATTTGAGGCGTTTAGAGTCATCGAGGAAACCGCTGGCAAGGTATTCTTAGAGAAGCCCCGCGGTGGGGACCCTGTCGGCGTCTTAAAGATCTGCGCCAGGATCATGTCCTGCAAGAAACTGTCCAGCTTGCGCAGCGAAAGGGCGTTGTGCAGTGTCTCAAGCGGGCGGATTGGTGGTACATCGCCAAATCCTGCAGAAAAAATTGTTATAATCACGCACAAAACTGAAGACCTTTATATTTAAATACACAACCTCAGAACAGATCGTTGAAGAAATGTTTATCATAGCGATGTACACAATAATTAATTAAATTAAATTTTTAGGAAGTAATAACTACAATTTTCGATGCTCATCTAACCAGCACTGAGTCATCCGTGCGAGGCTCAGATGAGTAGGGTTTCAATTGTGTAGTAATCATCCATCCTCCTGAAACTACCTTTTCATATTCCTTCACTTATTAACCAACAAATAGTTTATTTGTATCGGTGCATAAGATATATCGACGTAGCTCTTGTCATATATCATTTCAAATAAATAATCACGGCTAAAACCCCTACACCCGAGTTTACACGTGAACTTATCTTCAGTAATAAAATAGTACTTCCTTAACGTTGTAATTCCCTCTTAATCATATTATATAAAATACATGTGGTGCGTACTCACCGGAAGAGGAGACCGTTATCATGTCGCGAAGATTAGGAGCGGACGAGCTGCCGCTGATGACGGCGGTGCTGAAAAGGCTATTTGCGCTGGTGGCCATCTTTTTGCTAAAACCACCGAAGCCCAACATTTTCATATAGGACATCTGGCCGGCAATACTGTGTCTTTGGCGACGCGACGACGTGGATGGGTTGGCCGATGACACCGATGCCGAGACCGACACCGAGACTTGGCTATCTGTGACGATGGTTTTGGTACAACAAGACGGGGTCGTGGTAGTGTTGTTTGTAATTGTGGCGGTGGTGTGGTTTTCGTTCAGAGTGTTATTGATGGTCGTTGTTATTTTGCGGTGATGTTGGTATTGGTGTTGATGTACATGATGTTGGTGTGGTGCGTCGTTTGAAGTGGGATCAATCGATTGGAATTGGTTAGTAAATGGTCGATTAGAAGACATTGTTGCTGTATTATCAAACAAAGCTGCTGCTGCTGCAGTTGTTGTAGTGGTGGTTGATGGTGTAAATGTTGGTGGGGATGTTTGGGTGGCTGTAGGAGCGATGTCTTGTATACCTTTTGAAATATCGGTAGTAGTAACTGTTGGTGTAAGCCCAGGTGCACTTTTTCCGATACATATATTTGTTCGTATATCCATTGATGTATCTTCTGCTGTCTCTGTTGCTGTAACCGTTGGTGGATCTGTTGTTATATCTGTTTTTGGATCTGGTCGGGTAACTGCTGCTTTATTGCAGGGTGTGTGTGTGGTTGAAATTCTTATTGTGTCTATTCCTATTTCCTTCGATCTACCTACTTCTTCATTTATTTCGGTACCTACTGGTTTTAGCATCGCAGAAACAGCGTTTGTAACAGTCGGTATATTGCTATTTAGTTTGCTGGTCAATTCTGAGCTACTTGTTGTTCCCGTAATGAGCACAGTGGGCAGATTATATACTACTTGAGGCTCTGGGTGCAGGGGCTTTGGATCTACCTCCACTATGGACGTGATTTGCTCTTCAATGGGCTCGAAGCTGTCTACAAAACAGGTGGTATTGGAAGCTGCAGAACCCAACGACGAAACGGTGAATCGAAATGGGTTTTCTGTCACAACAGGAGCAGAAGCCGCCATGGAGAGCTGACCACAGGAGCTACTAGTGGCTTTGCTTTGCACAGAGGATGAGACAGAAGCCGAGGCCTTGTCCTTGTCCTGACAGAGCTGTAAAGTAGAGGCAGTGGGCGAAGTAGTGGCATAGACCATTAGTGATAGAGATGCTACCACAGGCCTTTTGCTGAAGTGTGCGCTCATCAGGATGGCCGGTGCTGAGCTAGACACCTGAAAGTCATCATCGAAACTACTGACCGCCGTTGTTGCGTCACAACCTTTCTCCGAATTCTGTCCAGTTTCTTGCGGAGAAGTCACAACCACCGCTTGTGCCAAGTCCATCAGACTTTTTGAGTGCGAGTGCGCTTGGGCCGCTGAGCTACTGCAATTGCAGGAACTTAAGGGTCGCTCATTGGTGGCCATCGGCGAGATCTGTGGCAGATGACGGAGCTGTTCGAGTTCTTCACCGTCGTCGCAACTCTCCATCCGCCGCATAGTCAAGATGTGGAGACGTTTGTGCGACAAGGGACCGCATTGCGGAGTGGGTGGGTGCAGCGAAAAATCAATGTCCGACAAAGGCAGCTCGTTTGTTGAAGAGTCAATTTTAAAAAAGGACAAGCTATTCGTAACACGGATCTGAAAGGCAGTGCGATGATCCGCTCTCGGATGAGACCCCCCATCCGAATTACTAGGAGCGCCCACTCGAGTATGAGGAATCTCCCCGAATTCAGAAGTCCGCGAATTATCCCAGAAACCAGGAGAAGCAACTACTAAATATAAAAGAATAATTCAGTCCAAGAGCAAAATCGATGAAGGGTAATTAGTTTGGCATGATTATGGGTTTAGGTTTCCGGTCCAAAGTCAGCCAAGTTTTCAGTGATATATACGAGATTTGGAGTGTCGGTGCGTTGGTGTATGTAATGTTGTGTACAAATAGAAAACTCATTAGCCGAGATATTCAAAACGTCGAAGATCGCGCACAGTTTGTAAAAAAAGGTTTGTATAAAAATGGGGAAAGAATAAACCAAGGAAAATCAATTTTTAAACCAAAAGGAAAATAAATGGAAAGACAAAAAAATCAGCAAGCCGAATAGAAAATACTCTTGGAAGAACCTTAGGATTTAAAACCTGACAACTTAAATAAATAAAGGTAATGCAATATTTAAAATTATTACAAAATTAAAGTTTCTAAAATCATTTCATATAAAAAAATATCGAATCTTCCTATCCTAGCAACACATTTTCCTTTTCTAAGACTAAAGTTAACATAACAGTCTCTAAAGATAAGGTTAGCTAAGTTTTAGCCTTTGATATACATTAAAACCACGATAATTCTTCTAACCTTGTATTCTATAAATTATTTCAAGATCTTATAAACTCCACAAGAGCATTTAAAGAATTTGGAAGCTGGCAAACTTGGAAGCTGCAGAGGCATAGGTCTTTAATAAAAGCTATTAGTAGTTTATAAAAATTAAAAAATAAAGCTTTGGAAGAGTAAGTCCCCTTTTTGAGTTCGGTAAGGTCCTGTTCTGGAGTTTGTGGTGTTTCCATGTGTGAGTTTCCATGTGGTTGTGGGAGTGGTCGTGGATGGGTGGGAAGGGTCTGGGTCTGCAAGCAACGACATCGAGCAACGTACAGACGCAGACAAGAAAACTCCGCAAAACCAAAATTTTCCAATTCTTGCTTATCATGCACGGAGATAAATACAAAAATAAATAGACAGGACAGATGGAAGCAGACAAAACAGGCAGGTATATAGAGAAACTACGGGGAGCCAAAAATGGAATCGAATATTGTGTGACCGTAGGCAGTTGGACACCAGCAAAGATTTGTAAAATTCTCTCGAAAACTTCTTTAGAGGCGTAAATCTTTCCGAGTGTTCAACTGCACTCTGTAGGGGCGTGGCAGTTGTGTGGCGCGTGGCTAGAGTGGCTGTGTGTGCGTTTTGTGGTGACTGAGACAGTGCGACCAGCATTGCCAAGTACACGGGATTCCGCGACCAGATGCTAATAGATTTTAATTTTTTCTCGAGAAACTTGTTTCCTTGTTTCTTTTTTGATTGAAAAATATAGATCGAAATATATACGTATATAAAACGAAAAAGGTGTGTTTGATGTGTCCCTATGTGTGTACGTTATTTCGATTCTAATACAAAAGAAAAAATGAAAACCGAAAAATGTTGGGCACAGCTCAATAGAGGTACAGATGAAAATTCTTTTAAATTCGTTCTTGAACAATAGTAAATATTATGTAAAATTACAACTGAATATTATTCGTTTACCATTCGAAATAGAGACATCTAGCTAAAGGATACATAATAATATATATATATATATATATTATATACATATAAAAATTAAAAAGGGAGTAGAACTCGTTTAAGTATTTCCTTTCTTAAGTGTTTTCTTGGGTATTCCCCAGTGGTGTTTGCTGGCTGTGCGGACGTGAGACGTAAATACAGAAAACAAAGGAGCGGCATGCAAAACCCCACAAAAAACATACGTATCTTAGAAACCACAAAAGAAGACAGAAGAGGTGGTACTTCGGAGCAGCCAAAGGCTGGAAAATCTGGCAGAGGGATTCGTCTAATACTTTTAAAGCTTTTACTTTTAGTATCCAACAAACTTGCCTTAACTACAAAGAATCACTAAAGCCAGTCTTTTAACCATAATACAGAGTGTAGTAGTTTGCAAATAAGCAAACTTTTTACTCAGATTTCTTGTATAACTTTAGCAGCCCTATTGGCCCTTTTAGTGGATAGAATATCCGATTAATATCCAATGTTATTATTACATTGTCGAATTGTAATAGAAAACAATGTTTAATTAAGAAAAACCAAACCGAATCAGAGCGGATTAGTCTAAAACTAGGAATAGCCAATCGTGTGGTTGTGAGATGTGTAAGACAAAAGAGGAACGCGCAATTATTCAGGAAAGCTGGAATAAGGTGGGTTGTGAATTTCCCACCCTGAAGAGAAGCGGCTGCGAAGGCGGCGGCGGCAAGCTTTGCTCGATCGACCGTCAGGCCCTGCCCAAACATACATACCCGTTTCTTTAGCACAGACTCCGGACGTGGGCCGCTGTTCAAAACTCCGGGAGCGTGGTTCGCAGTCAGGAGTTACTGCCCTGATGTCCGGACTAATGGGTCGAAGCTGCTGGTTTTGCTGCTGTTGGTGCGATGCCAACTCCTCGTTCAGAAGCTTGGCTAGATCCATTGCTTCATGGCCACTGACAGTGTGATGGGCTCCGATGGGGATGGGTTTCGATTTAAACTGCTTGGATCTGAGCTCTAGTCGGTTGAATCCGAAAGCAGGGGAAGTGCGTTCCGCACTGCGATCCGAACTCCTTTGGCCTGAGGTCTGAAGAGAATGGTATAGAAACATAGGTTTGAATACTTATACAAATGTTTAAACTTACGCATCGCTTTTTGCCCTCCCGTTCCTCTCCTGAATTCGAGTCATTCTCCTCCTCGATTCTGGCAGGATTTGACTCGTCTGAAGATTGCAAACTTACATTGCAAGCATTGTCGCCGTGCGAATGCGGGCGAAATCCCGGACCTGGTGGTAGATTCTTTTGCACACAGCAATTTACACCCGGACTAAAGTGCAGTTCAACATGGAAGCGTTCCTCAGAAGTTGGATCTTTGGTAGGGTCCTCGTAGAGCATGATAACGATCTGAGACATATAGTTGAGCTCCGATACCATCGAAATATAATCCATAGCCCGACGCCACTGCTCATCTGTAACCACATTAAGCAATCCCCCATAACGTAAAACGGTGAGCAGCGAGTGAACATGCGATTCGCTGGTAAAATAGAGCCTTGTGCGGACATGCCTCTGAGGGCTTGCAACACCATGGCTATAATGTGGATTCAAACGGTTCATAAACTCGTCTTCCACTTCGTCGATGTTTCGCTGCAGATCACCCTTGATCTTTCTTAGTAAAGGGGAGCAGATACCTTGACCAATTGCCAGTTTCTCCTGGGGCGTCAGTCCATACTCCTGTGGTATGACTATATCAGCCAGATTCTTCGCATAGATGTATAGCTCCTCCGCCTGATCGTATTGCAACGTGTGTTGATTATGTTGCAGATCGTATTTGATGCAATCATATATATCTGGTATCTTTGAGATGTCAAACAGCTTCGATTTGGTGCTAAAATCCTTCTCAATTTTTTCCCAGCGACAACGCATTAGGTCCCACGTCTCGCCGTGATATAAGATGGCGTCCTTAGTCTTTGGATCATCCTTTTTGATACTGATAATGTGAAGAAGCTCGCGAATGAGCAGGTGTACGTGGTGACAGCAGTCAACAGGATTTTTTACAAAATCCAGAGCCTGGGTAATCGATTTGCTATTGCAAGGATTAATCAGCTCACGATCCTCCTTAGAAAACTCTCGATCGTTTTGCATAAGCTCGTGGAGGCGACCTTTAGCCCTACGAAACAAATTTGACAAAATAAGAAAAAAAAAACAAGAGAGAATGCTATAGTCAAGTTCCCCGACTATCAGATACCCGTTACTCAGCTAGAGTGAAAGCGAACGCGAACCGGCGTGACCGGTTTGGCGGCTTTAGTGCGTTAGAGCGGACGTGGCAAAACGTTTTATAGCAAATCGATAGAAATTTACACAACTAATAAAATTATAAACAAATATCGAAAAAATTTTCAAAAATGTGGGCGTGTTGATGTTGGTCGGTTTTAGAGCGCTCGAGTGGGCGTGGCAAAAAGATTTTTTTGCAAATCGATATAAATTTAAAAGACTAATAAAAATGTGAAAAATGTCAACACATTTTTCAAAAGTGTGGGCGTGGCACTGGGTCAACAAACTGGCCCTGCGTCTTTGTCTTTAGAATACTGAATCTCAACCTTCTAGCTTTTATAGTTCCTGAGACAGCAGCAGGGGCAGATTATCAATCTGCTCACTGCTCACATAATGATGCCGCTGCGCATCCTAGTGTGGAACGCCGACGGCGTATCCACGAAGTTGCCTGAAGTAGAGTGCTTCGTGCGACGTCACGAAATCGATGTATTACTGCTCAGCGAGACACACTGCAAGGGGGCAGAGACGCCTAAGCTATTCGGATTTGTAGCCTACACTGCCAATGATCCGAGAGGTGGCAACGCCAAAGGCGGAGCAGCTATCTTAATTAAATCTAGCCTTGCCCACTTTCCGCTAACACCAATAGCCACTGCCAAGGTGCAACTTGCGCCGGCGGTTATTGAAACGGCACTTGGTCCTATAAGCTTTGGAGCGGTCTACTGCCCACCAAGATTTGCATGGACTACGGACGAGTTTAAGGACATTTTGGATGAGTACCAGACGAAATTCATTGTTGCAGGCGATTGGAACGCGTCCCACTGGCTCTGGGGTGCGGGTAGGAGCAACCAAAGAGGCATTGCATTAGCGAATCTCGTCCTAAATTCGGAGGTGGACTCGCTAGCAACTGGAGGACCAACAAGATACCCGTACGGCAGTAGAGGCTCACCAGGGTACATCGATTTTGCACTGACAAAGGGTGTGCTGGGCATTCACGCTAACATAAGTGCGGTTGTTGAGCTTAGCTCCGACCACCTGCCTCTGGTAATAACGCTGGACGCGGGGGCAATATCCTACCCTAAGATGGAGCGGCTTATCACTAGGCGTACTAACCTGGAGGTATTCCAATCGCAACTGGAGTCCACACTGCCCGTCAACACTGCCTTAAACTCTGGACAGGACGTTGATGATGCTATCGAACTGCTCACCAACAATATCAAGGCAGCAGCTAGATTGGCAACTCGCAGAATATCTCGGCAGCCCGCGGCAGATCGAATCCCAATACCCAGGGAGATCCTGATGCTTATAGCTGAGAAGAGGCGCTTACGCACTAGGTGGATGAGGTCTCGTCACCCGTTGGACAAAACGGAATGGAATCGAGCGCTGAGTAGGCTCCGATGCGCGTTGGTGATGCACAAAGCCGCATGGTTCGACGAAAGGCTTGCCAATACTGGAGTCGAAAGCGAAGCGACGCATTCTCTGTGGAAGGCCACGCGCGCAATCAAAAGGCGTTGCACGAGGAAGGCGCCTCTAGTCGATAGCAACGGGACATGGTGTCGGACCGACTTGGGACAAGCGGAGGTATTCGCTGCGCACCTCGCCGAGCGATTTCAACCATTCAAGCTTGCCAGCCTGCAACAGGTTGAAGAAACTCAGGACCAGCTGAACCAAGCGCTTCAAATGGATATACCAATCACGCCGTTTGAACCCTGCGAGGTATCCGAAGTCATTGTGCGCCAGAGTAAAAACAAAGCACCAGGACATGACGTCATCTGCAACGCCACATTGAAGGCCCTGCCCAGACAAGCGATCCTCTACATAACGTTGGTTTTCAACGCTATTGTGAGGTTGCAATACTTCCCTTATCAGTGGAAGCTCGGGATAATCTCCATGATCCACAAACCTGGCAAGCCGGAAAGGGAGCCCGCCTCCTACCGGCCGATCAGTCTCCTCCCTTCAATTTCGAAGGTGTTTGAGAGACTGATTGCTGTCCGGATTGTAAGGATTATGGAAGCCCAGGGGATTACCCCTGAGCACCAGTTCGGTTTCCGTGCTGGCCACTGTACTGTCGAGCAGCTCCATCGAGTCGTCGAGCAAATTCTGACTGCCTACGACAGTAAGGAATATTGTAACAGCCTCTTCTTGGACATTCGAGAAGCGTTTGATCGAGTGTGGCACATTGGACTTCAACTGAAAATCAAGCAGACGCTGCCTGCTCCATATTTTGGGTTGCTAAAATAGTACCTGGTAGGAAGGAGGTTCGCTGTGCGCTTTCATTCAGCAATTTCCACCGAGCACAACGTGGCAGCTGGTGTTCCACAAGGTAGTGTCCTCGGCCCCCTGCTCTACTGCCTGTATAGCTACGACATGCCGCAGCCGGATGTAAGCCTTTACAGGAAATCTATGCTGGCCACATTTGCCGATGACGTGTGCGTCACCTACAGGTCCCGATGCGAGCACGACGCAGGCGATGGTATCCAGGACTTTGCATACCGGTTCTCGGAATGGGCAAGACGTTGGAACATTGGCATCAATAGCACTAAATCCAACAACGTCTGCTTTACTTTAAAGCGGAGAACGCCACCGCCCGTCTACATCGAGGAAGCCCCCGTACCACAGCCGAACGCAGCAAAGTACCTTGGAGTGCTTCTGGATCGAAGACTCACATTTTCCAAGCATGTGACCGACATCAGAACGCGCCTACGTGCTAAGGTGGCGAAGCACTACTGGCTACTTTGTTCGCGCAGTAAATTGTCGCTATCCAACAAGCTGACAATTTACAAACAGATCTTAGCACCAAACTGGAAGTATGGGTGCCAGATCTGGGGCTTGGCATGCGATAGCCAAATCAAAAGAATCCAGGCTATTCAAAATAAGGTAGCAAGACTCATCACCGGATGCGAGTGGTTTGTTCGAAACACCACCCTGCACAGAGACCTGAAACTCGCAACGGTATTTGACGAAATAAACAAGCACTCGAGCAGATACCATGACAGGCTGGAGCGCCACAGAAATCGACTGGCCAGCGCCCTAAACAGATCTCGCCCACCAAGGAGGCTCAATAGAAGGCAACCGAGGGATCTCATTACCCGATCTCCTTTGACAAGGGTCCGCAGAAGCCGACGTTTGTCTTAAATCCTATTTGTTATATGTGATTGTTATGTAATTGAAGAAACTACTGTAAACTTGAAAAAGCTAACTATTGTTAGCCGGCGAGCCCAAATGGGCTGAATTAATAGATAAGAAGGACACAAAGGGGCTTCAAGACTTCCCCGTATGCCTTAATAAATAAATTAATAAAAAAAAAAAAAAAAGTTCCTGAGATCTCGACGTTCATACGGACAGACGGACGTGGCTAGATCGACTCGGCTATTGATCCTGAAATAGAATATATATATTTTATATAGCCGGAAACGGTGCCTTCTGAATGCTGCATACATTTTAACGAATCTAGTATACCCTTTTACTCTACGAGTAAGGGGTATAATAACAACAAACAATTGAGAAATTGTCTCAAACATTTCCAATGGCGATCACTACGAGAAAATCGAAGAAATATTATCGTTTAGAAATCAATAAGCGATTGCTAAGCAATCAGCCTCAGAAAAGGTAAACAATTCAATATAAGAATACTAGATCGCTTAATTATGTCGTAATCGAATATAATTTAAAAATACCTGACGATAGATTTAAACATGCTTTTAAAAAAAACTTACAAGTTCTGGTACTTGCTGGAGTCGCAATCATTGTCCAGCAGTCCATTTGTATTGGCGCTCTTTACCATCTGGACCAGAATGGGCGTAAGTTCTCCTTCCAGGGCCAGCAAACCTTTTGCAAAAGCGGCAGCCGTCATCTGGACACGACCCTCATCTGAGGCGTAGATTTTTAAGTCATGCCGGAACGTCGAGTGTAATCTGAAATATTTTATATCCACAAATGTTCAATTTGCTCAGGTTTTATTCATTTTTTAATTCAAATTCGGGTACTGTAATAAAATGACTGTATTGGAAATCATATTATGCCCTATATCCTTATATAGACAGAATAATAATCTTCAGAAACTAAAGGTTTTCTCACCTCAGCAAACCTAGTCCTTGGGTGCCCGAGTAATCCGATCTTCCTTGGCCACCCGGATACATGCACCGAAAAATGCGACCCAACTCCTCCGCCTGGATGCGACCTGCTGGAGTCAGTTCGCCGCCCCACTTGAGGATGAGGACCAGGGAAGGTTCCACTGGTTGATCCGCTGCTAGATTGGCTTCACTTTGGTTAATCGAGCCAATTGGATTCGGGGAAATTCGATTGGACTTACTATCATCGGAGCTAGAGCCACGTGGACGTCCTTTTGGTTGGTATTTCATTTGGACCTTCCGGTTTATGCCCGAAAAGTGACCGTACATCTCCAGAACGTTCTTCAGCTGCTCCAGCTTGCTTTCCTTTTCCTCGATCTCGGCATGAGCTTTGGTGTGGATCTCGCTTAGCAGGAAGCGGGCGATGTCCAAAATCTCTTGAAGCTGTTTAGGGCGCTTTAGCTTAACGTGGCCCAGCTTGTAGCCGTCGTACTTCTCGAAGATCTCGAAAAATCTGGTTAAAAAAGATTAGGTTTCACTTAGCTTCCTAAGAAGAACTTAACAAAAATTTACTCACTTGGGATGCCGCACCTCAACCTTCATTTTTTGTTTGGGCGTGCGATCGCCATGTCTAATTACGGCCACCACGCAGCGCAGCTCCATCATTTTGCCAAAAGTGGTGGGCACAATGGGAGGATCGTCTAATTGAAAGGGCACTGACCAGGGGATGTGCAGGGTAGGCGTTAGCTCCCTGAGAATCATGTTGCCTAGTATCTTGGCGCAATCATCATAGTACTTGTTCGAGTTTTTAACGAAGCTAAAACCGTTAACATCGCAGACATAGCTCTTTCCATTGGCTCGCAACAAATCGAATCCACAGACTGTTTGCTTAAAGGCCAGGCACACCTTCCGTGAGATTAGCTTCTCGGAATGATTGAGGATCACTGGATAGCGAATCTCTTTTCCTTCGCTGTCGCGCTCTACTTTGCCATCCAAAGCGGGACTTTTACGGGCTTCGGCATGGGCGTAGTCCGGTCCCACGGTGTACACCTTGACATCCGTGCCTGAAAAGTACACTAAGTTGTAAAGGTGATGCTGGATTCAGTGCGTTCGACTGGCGGCCACTGGTGTGATTCGGTGTTTTCTTTTTGTTTTTTCTATTTACTAGATTTCTGTGAGTTTGGCGATGAGCCGCACATGCGGGGCAAAACGCAGGACAAGGCACAATGAGCGATGCATCGTTGGAGGATTGGATTAAGTGAGTCTACAATAATGGAGCAGCCAAAGCCATAACAAGAACAAACAGCCAGAGCGCATAGTGGATTAGGATAGCGAGTGCACACTTTTGAGTATATACTTGTTTTTTATTTCAAATTCTGGAAATTGGATCGTATTAATTTAAAATATTTAGTTTGATCAATGGTTTTCAATAGAAACTGTGAAATTAGACATATAAATTAAGAAAAGATTTTAAATTTAGTACTCAATATTAAAATTTAAAATATAGCCATACGCGAAAACAATTGAAATAAAATATATGATTTTACGATGACATTTTAAAACCATACTCTATGAACCAATTTATAAATTAAACAAGAGAGAATGCTATAGTCGAGTTCCCCGACTATCAGATACCCGTTACTCAGCTAGTGTGAATGCGAACGCAAAATTTCATCATTTTTCTGGATAGATATTACGTGGAAACATGTGACAACGAACTTGTGCTGCGTCTTTGTCTCTAGAATCTGTATGCTGAATCTCAACCTTCTAGCTTTTATAGTTCCTGAGATCTCGACGTTTATACGAACAGACGGACAGTCGGACATGGCCAGATCGATTCGGCTATTGGTCCTGATCAAGAATATATATACTTATATAGTCGGAAACGCTTCCTTCTGTCTGTTACATACTTTTCAAAGAATCTAGTATACCCTTCCTACGAGTATAAAAATTAATATATATGTACACCCAGCTTAGTAACTAGATATGTTTGGCAATCTAAATAGTATCCATTTCATGTGCAGAATGGGCGGGAAGTGGTGTGGTTTTAGGAAGTACCTACAGCTGCATTTAAAATGGGAGCAAAGTGAGCAAATTGCATACCATCGGTGGGCATAAAGTCCTCGTAGATAAATGATCCTGTCTTTCGCACCCTTGATTCCGGAGAATACACGCTGCTCCGGCTGCCGATCTTTCGGAAAAGTCGCTGACTTCCTCCGCCCGCCGACGTCGGGTAATATATGTATATGTTGTGGTCCTCCGCCGACACAGGCTTCTCAACAAACGGCTTGTTAAAGGTAATACCATTGACCTCCACATGGTCCTCGGACTCAATAAGCTCATGGTCTGTTGGGTAGAAGTTAAAGTTAATCCATAATCAATTTTGAGTATAGAGATTGGCCTATTAGTACAAATGAATAACGCTTTGTATATATGTATAGTACCAAAGACACTAAAATAACAAGATGTGTAACGGCCATACATTGGTTTGGCACTATGCATCCACTTTTTTGGTGAAGGCCAAATTTGCTGTCTTTCCGCTCGCTTACGCTGAGAGCGTAAAAAATCTAAAAATAGAATTTGCTTGCTTGTGTGAGTAAAAACAAGAGACGAGAACGCGTTTATGTGTGTGCGTACTTGTTCTAGAAGACGATTTTTGGGCCGAAATCAATTCTGATCGCAGAAACGAATTTACATATTTGGAGTTGTTGCCAATTTCGTAGCAATATGATGAACTAAAATAATAATTAAAAATTCACGCCCTGACTATTATAATTTTAAAGTTTTTTTAATTCGTTTGTTAAAATCGCCGCTCGAATTAGCTTCCTTTTACATATTTATATTTATGTTAATAATTAATTATACTTGAAATATTTTAATGTTTAACATTAAAACATTTCCATGTTCCCCAATTAAGTTATTTTTAGAACTATTGTTTTTTTTTTATATTTTGCGTCCATTTTTCAGTCGCCAATTATTTAAATATAGCTCATTTTTTATTTATGAGAGAATGCTGAGCTTAGCTTGCTTTTTTTGTCTATCAGCTATCATCACAGTCCACTTGCAATGCTTAAAAAGCTAAACTTTTATAAGTTTGTTTAACAGATCTGATCTATGTGCATAACATTCATTATTTTCATAAAACCATAATGAGAAGGCACTACTCTCATTTGTGCACTTAATGCATTGCTCAACAATAAATGTTTTTATACACATTTGTTTTTTATTATTTTTAAAAATATTTTCGAAAACCTTAATGTGTATTTTGCAAATATTAAAAAATAAATCAGATGGTACCTTTAATTTCCCGAAGTCCGAGGCACGAAGTGCGGACACAAGCACTCAACAATCACTGCCTTATTAATTTTTCTCACGTCGCAAGCTGAATACCCTAATGACAAGTATTCTAATATAAAGTCATTTTCGAAATTTATTTTGTGATGTACATAGATAGATTCGGTTATTACTATTTCTAAGCTTTATTTAAATAATAATAACGTTAAGGCAATGCAAAACATCAATTTTTCGCATGGTGCCAATTTATAAAAAATAATATAGATTTAAAGTAAACGAACTTCTAAGGTGAAGGGCATATTTTGTCAAATTTACAATGCATGAGCATACGTGTGCACACATACAGTTGTCTGCTATCACTGTATGCGTAGAAAAGAGCTGTTTGATGTAGCGCTCTCCGCTCTTTCTCTCTCGAACAAAAATTGGAGAGAGCCTGGAGCCACCTCTAGAGCCACGGCCAAAAAATCGCGTGCCAAAAAATCGTATGGCGTTACGCATCTTGTTATTCTAGTGTCTTTGATAGTACTCACGTTTAGGGTCCGGCGAATCACGATCGAGGACGGCATAGCGCGGAATCTCAATACCCTCCTTCTCCAGAATGGCGTACACTCTTCTCCTGTCCTGAATATCGTACTGCATGTGCAGATTATTCAGCACAAAGGGATTCCTAAGCTGGGCATACTCGATGGCTTTCTCTAGGGGAAAACCTTTCGAGTGAAACGACACCAGGCAGTCGCAGGTGGGCCAATTTTGGACCGGTTCTCGTAGAATCACGTTCTCCTCGAACGTCACCAGCTTAATGAACTCAAACTCTCCAAGACGAGTCAGGATCTCCTTCATTGGCTTTGACTGTGTCTTCTTGGCCATCGCACAGATTCCGACGACCACCTGCTTGCTGTTGCTGGAAGAGGTGCTCGTGTCGGAGTCCATCCCGTCATTGCTGTCTCCAAAGTCCGTGTCGCCCTTTGAAAACAGAATGATGCGGGCATTAATAAGGTTTTCACAATGAACTGTGTAGACAGGCAGAGCAGGGAACGGGAATATCTGGATTCTCGCTTCTCAGATCTTTTGAGTATTATTTTTTATACTTATTAACGTGTCACATTTTTCCAATCCCACTACGAAGCTGTGGCTAAGTTCTTTGAAAAAGAAACAACCCATTTAAAGTCGACTTATGTTGTATTCACAGAAAAAGCAAGACACAAGTAAATCGTATGTAAATCATAAGCTATCACTCAAATCTTTCAGTTCATTATTATACCTGCTACTCGTAGAGTAAGAGATTCAAAGGTTGGTCCCATATTGGTTGCAAAATAAGTAAACAGAAGAGAAAACGTTGTTGACCCTATGAAGTAGATTTATTCTTGATTTACTTATCAAAAAATTACCTCATTTGGAGCATTTTTTATTTTTTTATTTTTATACCCGTTACTTGTAGATTCATTGAGAAGTATCTAACAGATAGAAGGAAGCGTTTCCGACCATATAAATTATATTATTAATCAGGACCAATTTTCGAGTCGGTCTGGACCTTTCTGCCTGATAACGGTAGAAGGATTGAGATTAAGTATACAGATTCTAGAGACATAGACGCAGCTTAAGTTTGTTTACCCATTTTGCCACACTTTTGAAAAGGGTTTTGGCAAAAACACTTTGGACACGCCACTCCTAACACATACAAAACGCCCACAACGGTCACGCCCACACTTTACAACATTTTTAAAATTTTTTTCCATTTTATTTCCCAGTTTCTATCAATATGCCAGAAAAAGATGAAAATTCTCGTTCGCCCTTCCACTAGCTGAGTAATGGGTATCTGATAGTCGGGAAATTCGACTATATCATTTTCTCTTGTTTTTCTTTTTAATTTCTTCCGAAATGCCAAACCATTTTACACATTAACGAAATAGGTTTAATTTCATAGAGTATATTTTGAAAAAAAAAAAAAATTTCGTCGTAACCAATAAATTTAACTACCGCTAGGTGGCGCTCGTGACTTTAATAGGTATCTGACCGTCACCAACTACTTATAGCTTTTCCTGACTTTGCTTGTATTGGATAAAGGAAGATAATCTTTAGAGCATCGATGATAAATACTGGCCAAGCCACAAATTTGAGAATCCTTCAAATCAAAATTTCATTCCCAGACATTTAGGAGAACAGCTGAAGCCTAATATAGTTCAGGTTCCACCCGATCCACAAATTAATTAGCACTCAATTCGACCCCGACTTCCAAAAATCTTAACGACTCAGGGTCCGATCAATCAATTTCTTTGGTCTAACCAATGAGACCTACATTCATGCAGACATCACAGTAGCAGAAATCATCACTCTCCTCGTCGCTGCCATGACTCGGCCCGTAATCCTCGTAATCACTGACGTTAAAGGGTCCGTATTCCCCATCGTCGTCGTCCTGGCTTCTATGACTGTGGACTGCGGCACTTTGACTTCGACGCTGGCGCTGCAGCAAGCGATTCCGGCGTAGACGATCTCGACTACCATGACGTATTCTGGCTATAGTTCCATCAGATGGCACTGCGTCGTACAAGCTGTCGAGACGATTGTTTTGTGGATCCTGGGAACCACCACTTTCTGCGCACCCAGAGCCGGGCAAAACCGCTGTTGCTGTCATCGCAGCTCCAGCGGCTGCCGTGGCTGCTTGGAGTTTTTTCTTATGTCGCTGGTGACGAGATCGAAGCTTCTTGAGACGCCACCAGTCTTTGAACCAAGTCCACTCCATTGTGCCGGTAACTCAGTCTCTTTCCGGCCAAATCTAGATGTTCCTCCAGGACGGTAACTTAGAAACTTGTTTTATTTTCCGTTAAAACAAAATTTTAACATTTGGCCTTCTCGTTTGAGGGAAAACAGTTGAGAGTAATTTATTTATAAACAATCAAATTGTTTTTTAAGGCTTGTCAAATATTTTATACGCGTCGTAAATATCGGATTTAGCTGCGCTTTGGCAATCCGTCGTCGTCAAAACTGATGATAGTGCGGGAATCAAACCGTTCGTGCTTATCGGTCGGATTCCCCAAAACCAGATGACCTAACCCGGAACATATACTGAAAACGCAAACCGACGAGGTCGGCGTATAACGCCCGTTCCGTGCAACGCGGCCAACTGACTAACGGAACTGAAAATACGGTTTGCTTGGGATCGCTGGGGATCGTATCGGATTGTTTCATTAGTCTGTGCTTCCACTCACTCAGGGGAGAATCTGATCAGTCAAAGACAAAAGAAGAGAAAAAAAAAGAAAGAGAAGTAATCGCACAAAGAGCAAGATGGCTAAATACACTGTGAAGAAATGCTTTCTCTTGAACTGGATTTGATTGCGATTTTCAGCACGATTTCGAACATGACGCTATTTACTGAGTCATATCGATCTGTCTTTATAGAAAACATCCTGCAAAGGCAAAGATGTATGTACAGATGTATGATCCCAGAAAAGTTTTGTACGAATCAATTTGGATATTTTTCTAAAAGCTTTTTAGTTTTCCTTACTATATACTATAAAGTATATACAATAAAAAACATATCAAGCTATCATGTTGAATAGTGAGAACGTATGTGAGCTCCATCACTTCATATGGCCACTTCACACTTGCCTAAATGTCAACTTCTCGGCTTTCTTAAAGATGTGAAAGCAACCTGGTCAAAAGTAGTTTGCAGTCACACATATCACAAATGCGAACTACGAATATATGCTATAGTTCGCATTACAACAGATTCTATTATTTAGTCAAAGTTTTACAAAGTCTTTAATGGTCATTATAAATTTAAAATTTTCAGTGCATGAAGATACCTAGAGCGGGAGAACGACGCAGAGGCATTCTCTTTGTATAATTGCTTCGACATGCTAAAGGCATACTGTTATCATCGTCGCTCTCATTTGTTGACGACACGACTTAACTACAACTTATATAGCGTACACGTCCGGCCGATCGGCCAGTGTTAATGAAAGCGACTACAAAGACAACGAGAGCTACACAAAGAGCAGCGACGAAAATCGGTAACCGGTAACGGCGGTCGGTGAAACAGATAAGACTTCCAGTGATAAGGGCGCTACGGCTCCTAGAACACACATCTGCCTTAGAAATCCGAGCTCCAAAGTAAATATTTGCTCTATGTATAAACCCCGTCGATGGCGACCACTGGCAGGCGCCATTCAAGCTATGAACCCCATCAATTATGACCTTTACGTATATTTCCTCTGAGATCTCTGTTTTCCCGAACATAAAGATGAAAATGAGATGATACAAAGATACAATTGTAATTCATCAGGCCGTCGAAGCGATCGGAAAGAAAGAAAGAAAGGGGGGTCTATTAGGCGGGTTCGCAGCCTCAGTATTAAGTCATCAATAATACAATTTAATACAATTTGTAATTCTTCAAAGATTTTGATGGGTTTTACCTACACTTTTGAACTAGCAAGCCTTATATTGTTTTTTTTTTTGATACTCTAAAGCTCGTTGTTATTATTAAAAAGACAAAGAATATGGGTTTGAAAAAATTTAATTTTGAAATTTGAAAGCTGGAATCATTTGCCCATGTTTGTCCATGTCCATGTTTGTTTGATAAGTTTTTTTTGCACACGTCCAGTTTTCGAGATCAGATATTTCGAAAAGTTAGAAAATTTTCAAAAATCAAAAAGGGGATTTTTTAATTTTTTTTTAAATTGTAATAGCATTGTTTGCCACGTTTGCCCATCCTTTAGATTTTTAAGAAAAGCTATACTTTAGAAAATATAAGACATTAAAGAGAATATCGAGCAATATTCCTTTCTAATAAATATTTAAATAACATTTAATTAAATACGCAAATTATTCTAATTAGATTTAGAAAAGGGAGAAAATGGATGGCTCTATATACATATATCATTCAATTGACAGCTAAGAAAAGGGAATCAATTTCGATGCGCTTAAGTGGGAAAATGAGATAGGAGCTAGTAATTTATATAGCTGTGATTTAAATACACAGTTAAAATTGATATCTAAAGTATAAGCCAAAACAAGGATGTGCAATAGAACTTATTAAGATTTTAAATGCTCACAAGTTAAAAACTAAGCTCTTTTATAAATTTAAGTGTTTTGAAACATCCTATATAAGTAAAGTGGTGGGCGGCTCCTATTTACATATCGGGTTTTCGGATTAACTAAGCTATCAGTGTTTCCCCAATTGCCAGAAGTACTGATCATCGATTTAAACATTGACGGACTTCCAATTTTTAATAGTTCTAGGGCATAGTTATACCTACCTAGGCCCATACCTCTAATAATAAATGTTTTGCATATGTTTTACAGCCCTTTTAATTGCGACGACTTTCTAAATGAATAGAAATCAGTTTTTTAAAGGACCTTTATTTTTCAAGAATGTAGCAAAAAGACTCATTGATAAAATCAAAAATTATTTGTGACGCGTTGGGGTGGCAGTACGCACTGCCTCTCAGAATAGGATTTCAGATTCTTGATAGGATTATGGTTAAGCTTTCAAAGTCTACACGAACTGAACGTATCCTTGCCATCCTAATTGCGATACTCAGAAGATTTTTTTCATTGACGTCAGAAAATGTAGTTTAAGTCAAATCCCATCCTATCCAGAAATAACAGATTTTTTAAATATAATATAATCTAATATGTGTTCGGCTTTTCAAAATATTATAGGTTGTTTTCAAGTTTGATCGGGGGCTTTATTCACACAGCGCATACTCATTTATTTAGTTTCTCTTTAAATTGATCAACAATTCACTTCTTGATATATGTACACATTAAGTTGACTAACTTTTTATATTTTTAATATTTTTAATAGCCACCCAAAAGTATGAAATGGAAAAAATTAAGATTCGCCCAAGTAGAGTCCCAAAGATTCTCTTTACATCTCGAACTTTGGGGAAACCTTTACTTTATATGGGTCACTTCTGAGGTTCCATAGGAACTTACTAATATGACTCTAAGAGCAACCGAGCACTTACAAATATACAGTTTACCTAAACAAAATGGTTTGATACAAAGCCAACGAAAACAAACCGTTCTAAAACCGATCCGCTTGAAAGTCGAACCTGGTCTGCGAATCAGAGAATGCAAGTGGGCCCTCGTCGGGGCTACCTGAGATTCCAGACGGAGTCGGAAGCCAAAAGCAAACAAATTAAGCAAACAAATGGCATAACTGGGTAATTAACTAAAGCAGCCAATAAACCGAAAACGTAATTAGAACATATCGCACCCACCAATTTCGCAAACAATCAAAACGTAATGGAAACCAAAAAATGTAGATTGTTCAACACCAGTTAGCGAGCAATAGTGCAACATAACGGAAACGAAAACAAGTGCAAAACCGAAGAATAACCGGATGGGGAAACGATAAGGACGGTGACGTCTGTCTCTGGATTTTCGGGGGCGGTAAGCAGCGGATGGGCGGGGGAAAAGGGATAACAGAAATTAAATGTGGGAGCTACGCACAGAAATAAACAGTACACTGAGAGAAAATTACCATACATTCTGATTTATGTTTGTAAATCTAGTTTTGCTCTTTAGCTCTTTTTGCCCATTTTTGCCCAAGAATTAGTTTTTTTGACCATCTCATAAAACGAAATGTTATCAATAAAAAACGTTTGCCCAACCATTATTATTCGTTTTATCGTTTGCCCACCCTTAAAAAAAACTTTGCTCGCGCTCAAAAATAACCAATTTCGTTAGCTCACCCCTTAAAAATAAATATTTTCAATAAAAAACGCACGCCCACAGGTTAAAAATAAATTATTTCGTTCGCCCACTCTTAAAAATATATACTTTTAATAAAAAAACGTTTGCCCACCGATTAAAATTAGTTTTTAGCGTTTAGCGTTTGCCCACCATTTAAAATTAGTTTTTAGCGTTTAGCGTTTGCCCACCATTTAAAATTAGTTTTTATACATAGTTTTTATATAGAGTAAAGTGAAAAGTATGTAACAGGCAAGTAGGAAGCGTTTCCATATAAACTATATATAGTATTTTTGATCAGGATCAATAGCCAAAACGATCTGGCCTTGTCCGTCTGTCCGTAAGAACGTCGAGATCTCAGGAACATTAAAAGCTAGAAGTTTGAGATTAAGCATACAGATTCTAGAGAGGAAGACGCAACGCAAGTTTATTGACCCATGTTGCCACGCCCACAAACCGCCAAAAACTGCCAACTCTTATGAAAAATGTGTTGAATTTTTTTTTACATTTTTATTAGTTGTGTAAATAGATTTACAAAAAACTTTTCCCACGTCCACTCTGACGTCCTAAAGCCGCCAAGCCGATCACGCCGACACTTTGGAGCAAGTTTTAAATTTTTCTCAATTATCAATTATTATTCTCAATATCTATCGATATCCCAGAAAAATTATGATAGCATTCTCTCTTGTTTTCGTTTGCCCACCCATTTTTGAGATGTTTTTTTTCGTTTACCCCCTATTAAAACTAATTTCTATTTAAAAATTGTGGCGCCTACACACAACGCCAACTTTTTCGAAATTTCAGATCTCGAATCTCTCGTTGGTGGGCAGTCATGGGCAAACGACCCCAGCTTCTTTGAGCTTAGGATTTGATTTATTTAACTTGTGGGACCATTCAAATGTAATTAACAACATTTTCACTCCAAAACCACACAAACACAAGCACACATTAGAAAAAGAGTAAGAGTCCAAAGGAGAGCAAAAGCTGTTGCCCATTACTTTTTTAACTGTTGTGTGGTTGTCTCTTCGTTAGAAGGGCGCTCAAGAGATGTAAATTATGTTTATTCCAAAACCACACAAACCCACATTAAAAAAAGAGAAAGAGTCCAAAGGAGAGCGAAAGCTTTTGGCATTGACATTGAACAGTCAGCTGTTGGGAAGAAGCATAGAAATAAGAAAAATGTAGTAGATGGCGGAGCAAAAGAAAAAGCTCCTCTGCGGGAAAGCCGCAAAAAGTCAGGGTCAGCTCTCCGCATGCAAAAATCTACAGTCGAGGTAAGCTAGTTTATAACACCAAGTTCAAATACTTTTTTCCAAATTCCTATTTGTAAGACCAATGCTCATTATTTTATATTTCACATTCTTAATAAAACATTATTTAAAATTGAATTAAAATTGATTTGACTTGTTTTAAAAATAACTGCATTTTCTAAATAGATTTTGATTTTAAAAAGATTTTGAGATTTTGACATCTCATCAAATCTAAAACTAAGTATATGTATATTAAATTTCGATTTTCTTTCTTTACGACAAGCTCCCTCCGATGCTTTAGTTAGTAAATAAAAAATTATGCGTTTTGGGTTAGGCTAGATTTTAGTAAAACGGTGGAGCGCATACGTTGCCATCCTGTAATCCCAAATAGAAACCGACCCGCTGCTGCGGCTGACTTTGATGCGGAATTTGCTGCTGATGCTGCTGGGATATATCCTGGTACCCTGATTCCAACTCGGTGTAGGACATGGTTATCCTTTGTGTTGGTGTTAGTGCGGGTTATCCAAACAAAACAAGGAGCAAACAACAACACTGGGAAACGATTTTCGTATTCTGCTTTTACATATTTCACTCTCACACACACGCACGCGACTTTGCCGCGTGTTAAAAATAAAAGTGTGGCTAATATTATTGTTAACGATTCTTTTTCTCTCACTGTCTTTCGATTTACGAGTTACGAAATCTGTTATTGGTGTGGTTTTATTATTTGTATTATTATTTTTCAATTTGGTTAGTCGTTCTAAATTCGCCGCCGGCGGAAAGATGGAATGGGGTTGGGAAGCCACGCCGTCAGCTGGGTGATTAAAAGGATGATCGCGAGGTCGGTCAGTTGCTGTGGGTTACGTGCTCACTAATAATTAATGGTTATTGAATTAGTTTTCTCTCGCTTTTGATTTTTTTTCTGCCTTTGCTGTTTTCTTTCACAGCCAACACACGCCCACACGCTCACTCGCTTCAAAAGTTCCGTTTGTTTTGGCAATCCGCCGCAGCTTTCAGGGCGAATTTGTCTAGAAAGCTGTGCACTGTTTTGAAAGCTTGGCTGCAAAAAATCACGCGTGCTTTTCCCAAACAGCTGTTCCGGAAATCAAGAAAAAATAAACAGTTATTAAAAATATATTAGAGAATGCTATAATTAACAAAAAAAAAAATTGGCTGATACAGAAAAAGGCTGTAACTTAAGTTTAAATATATTGTAAGCATCTGACTTAATTTACCCTATAAGAGTATTTGCCTTCAATATTGCGACTAGTATGTATATTTATATTTGTTTGTTACAATTGCTTATCAATCGGAAGAATCAATTTGTACATGTAGTTAAGAATAATATCAAATTTACCCATTAAATTAAAGAAAACATCACCGCCCTGACATTTTATATTTCCTTTCAATTCATTTTCCATTTCAGCTCAAATATAGATATTCCAAATAATACCAAGAGAGAATAAAAATACCAGAAGAATAAAAATAATACCAATAGAATAGTCAGATACCCGTTACTCAGAAAATGAAAATGACAACGCGAAGTTGGGATATAAAATGAGAAAAAATATAAAAATGGTTCGAGTTGTGGGCGTTGTGGGTCAAACGCCGTTATGACCGTTTTGCGAGGAGGGGCGTGTCTAAAGTGTTTTTTATATACCGATAGAAAAATCAAAACAAAAGTGTGGGCTTGGCAGCTTTTGGCTGTTTGTGGGCGTTAGAGAGTGCGTGGCAACATTTGGCTTACGCTGCGTCTATGTCTCTGGAAGCTGCATGAAAATATTAATATTCTAGCTTTTATAGTACCTGAGATCCCGACGTTCATACGGACGGAGTGACAGACCGATGTGGCCAGGTCGACTCGTCTAGTGATCTCGATCAAGAATATATTTACTTTTTATGGTGGGAAACGCTTCCTTCTACCTGTTACATACTTTTCAACGAATCTAGTATTCCCATTTCGCTCTACAAGTAACGGGTATAAAAATGTATAGAGAGAAAGTGGAACCGGAATACATAAATGTAATAAAGATGTGTTTACTTAAAACAAGAATGCTTCATTTATCGTTTCCTTTATTCGAGCAATCTAACCTATGAAATCCTAATTCGATCGGCGATGTTTGAGGAGTAGTTTGGTCTTGATCCTCTGGCGATCCCGAGCGATGATCTCCATGCGGTCCTTTATGTTGGTCTGGAAGAAGATCAGGTGCAGGGTACGACTGGCGGAGCAGAGCTATGAGTTAATTCAAAGAATATAAAGGGAAATGTAGTCAGCTTGTGTTGAGTTTGCAAAGAAGGCCATTTCAAATCAAATATTTATATATAGTAAAATCGCCTCAATTATTCTAAAATACCCGTAGTTTTGTTTTGCTTACTCAAAGTTAAACCAAAAGTCAATGTAAGCAACACTGCAGTCGAGTTATTTGACTATCGTACTATGAAGTACACATTTTGTCACCTTTTACATCTAGAAGAGTCACCAACCCACCTGTTGAAGCAATCGCGCCTTGAGGCGCAAGTTTGCAGGCTCCTCTGCATCCAGGCCATTTTCAAAAGTTTCCAGATGTAGGTTCAACACGAAGATCAGGGTGTCTCTGATGGTTTGGACAATGCGCTGCACTTGCTCGGTAGCAAAAAGCCGGCGGACCAAGAATCCTCGCACACCGGCATTTATACGTGTGGCCGCCCACTGGCGCTCTTCCTGTTTCAGCTCGTCATATTTCTGGCAGGGATTAGAGGCGATATTAAACAGGGAACGAAGGCACTTGCTAGTTGGGTTAGTAAATAGGCTAGCTACTGGTGCTACTGGTCCCTCGATTTTATCGCAGTCTTTGTTAAGGCACTTGCATAACTGACCACCCGAATTGCTAGGGCTTCTTGCGCTGTATATGTTGGGGAAAGGAAATAATAGAATGGGAGTACAGAAAATAGATATTACAGATTATTCCGCCAGGGTTTTCACTTTGTTAGGGATAAAATAACTAATTATTAAGTGATTATGCCAAGAAGCATTTACTCTCAATATAAAACAAAAGAGAATGCTATAGTCGACTTCCCCGACTATCAGATACCTGTTACTCAGTTAGTGTTAATGCGAACGCAAAATTTCATCATTTTTCTGGGATATCGATAGATATTGGGGAATAAAATGAGAAAAAATAAAGAAATTGATTAAAAGTGTGGGCGTTGGAGTGGGCGTGACAAAAAGTTGTTTAGAAAATCGATAGAAATTTACATGAATGAATTACATGAATTATTATGAAAAAATATCCAACAAATATTCTAGCTTTTATAGTTTCTGAGATCTCGACGTTCATACAGACAGACGGATATGGCCAGATCGACTCTGCTTTGATCCTGATCAAGAATATATGTATACACTCTATATGGTCGGAAACGATTCCTTCTGCCTGTAACACTGTTCAACGAATTTAGTATACCCTTTTACTCTACGAGCAACGGGTATAAAAATAAAAGGCCAAAAATAGGAAATCGTAAATGTTTTAGTTAAGTAAAAGCAAAAATCGAATCGAATAGCATAGATTTAAAGTTGGCGAAAAAACAAATAATTTATCGGTTAGATTCGCTTGGAAAACTTACATTGCCCACCCGCTTGGGCGGTGAGGCGTTTTTTGGTGGTGCGTTTCCCCTTTTCGCTATAATGGAGCTATTTTTTCCCGGAGAACTCTTCGGTCGACCTGCTCCACCTGCAGGATTCGCTGGCGATTTCTTCACCTCACGGTCTGCTGCGGTGATTGTTTTTCCTGGACTACTGCCCACAGTTTTCGATCGGCGCCGGACAACTTGGACACTTCGTCTGCTATTGGTTAAGCTGCTGTTCCTGAGGGGCAACGATCGCGGTGTGCTGGGAGCACTGAGCGGCTGCGGTTCCGAGTCGTAGCCCTGTGCTAGTTTCGGACTAAACAACCTCTTGCGAGCGGAAGAAGGCCCCACCATTTGGCACTTGTCTTCCATCGTCTGAAAGTCTTCCATGTCCTGGAAGCTGTGCGGCGTAGCATATGAAAAGGAGGGTAGCGTAGGCGCGGGGGAGAAACGCTGTAGGTCTCCCGTACTGGTGCTTTGCGATATCAGACTGTCAGGATTTTCGGCGCCGGATGAAATATCAATTTCAGCACATAGTTCCTCTATGAGCTGACGCTGCTGATGATCAAACTGGGCCTGCATGCGACGACGTTCCTTCTCCTGGTGAATGACCAATTGATTCATCCGCTCCCGATGGCCACGCAGATAGTTGCGCACTCCCGCCTTGCGGCTGGCTTCCAAAGCGTCCAGCGCCCGTTCTATTATACGCTCCACCTCGCGATCCCGCCTGGAGGAGCTGCTGCCGGCGGTTGTGGTTTTAGTGGCGATGGTGCTCTTGGTTGCGGCGCTAGTGTTGCTATTGTAGCTGTTGTGGCTAATGTTGCTGCTAATGCTCCTTGCACTGCGGTTCACCCGCTTGGCCTGAGACTCGATGGTCTGCCTCTCGAAGTTGGCCAAACTCTGGCTGGGTTTGACAGCCAGGGCCTCCCTTTGCATGTGCTCTACGAGAACCTGGGAGGGCTCGTCTAGTGTGAAACTTCTCGAGCGCTGAAAAACAGCTGGTTCTGCCAGTGGACTGCCGAGCTCCATTGCAGTTGTGTCCTTTGTATCCTGATACTGGTTTTCGGCTACCGCAGGACTTGTGCGCAGGATACACTTATCTTTGGGCAGCAGCTTACCCAGTCCCGACTGCTCGAACTGCAGGATACGATCGGTGATGCGATTATGCCGCCTTGGGGAAGTGTTTTCTATTGATTCCACCAACGGCTGAGGCGTGGGAGGATCCACCTGTATGGTGGGCAACTGTATGCCAAAGACCAGAGTCTGAGGACGAGCCTGGTCCCTTGTGCTGTCATAGATTAACGTCTCTGTCTTCTGCAACTGTGACACACTTCTCCGACTGGCCATGTCGGATCCCGCCGAGTGTCTGGCCAGGCGGTACCGCTCCTCCAGCGTTTTAGCCATCTGTCGGGCCAGCTGCACCTCGCGCCTCTTGGCGCTCGTCATCTGGAACAAAGTAAAAGGGTTACGCCTCAGTAAATGGCACTCCCTGACCAAGAATTTAAATCACCAACGGCGGCAGTATAGGCTGCCCGTCCAAGTGGAACCGAAAAGAGACAGGGTCCATGGAACTAGAGCCACTGCCCTTGGAGGGGGCGCTCCAGATCGATATGGTGGTCGTGGCCGATGG
The DNA here is from genome assembly GCF_004382195.2 of Drosophila sechellia. Taxonomy (NCBI): domain Eukaryota; kingdom Metazoa; phylum Arthropoda; class Insecta; order Diptera; family Drosophilidae; genus Drosophila; species Drosophila sechellia. The sequence goes on from NC_045954.1 coordinate 22,640,304, forward strand.
TGTGGTCGCCTCGCTGTGGCTACCTCCCATCTCAACTGCAGCCAGCAGCTGCTCCATTGCCCTGCTTAATTAGAGAAGCATTAGATTGAGCAAAAGCAGTAATTAGTAGCCCGTAAGCAACCGGGATGCATAAAGCCCCAAGACCCACTCACCACGTCGCATCCATTGGTGTTTTGCTACTGGGAATTTTAGTTGGGATGTCGAAATTTCAGGAAGCCTTCTCAAAGCTCAGCTGAATCTAGGTGTTTTGTGAACGTTCATTAAATGCCTGCTATGTTTTAGTTGCCATGAGAGATGACGATGGCAATCGCGAGCCCTCGACTTCCCGCCAAAAATTAGGAAACCCCGGAAGAGTTCATTACATCAATCAAATTATGCCCCGAATCGTTGAGAGCTTTGAATGTTGCTTGGAATTTTTGTACCGCTGACCGCTACCATTTAGAGCCACCGAAAAAGCATTAAATGGGGAAAACATATATTTTCAAACGGCAATTCAAAACTCACACGAAGTCCATGCAGCCCTGAAGTCAGATATCGATAACATGCTGTCACCTCACATTTGAAAGGAGCGGTTGTAGTAAACATTTAAGAAATGCACAGATAAATAGAGCAACAACTTTTCATTTCTTTCACAATTAAAGTTAAGAAAACGGTGGCTTAAATTTGTGTTCAGGAACTTATATTGTGTATTTCGTATGCTTCAAAATCTTGTCAAAATTAAAGAAATATTCTGCGAAAATGTTGCTTTTATTGGTATTTAACAAAGTAATGTGAAACAGCTGGTCGAACCCAACAGTTTAGTAGGTGGTTATCGAAACTGGTGTGGTAAATTGTGGTATTTGATTTGCGCCGGATGGTATTTTCCATCGCCGTGCACGGGGTCACATTAACTGGATGTGTTTTTTATTGCGCTGATTTTTGTTGTGGCGCGATCGAATTTGCTTGGAATTCGGGAGTCAGCATAATATTTTCGAAAGTCTTTTTGGATACCACCAGCTATAGCGAAAAGTAGGCGAGCTCTGTTATAGCTTGTCGATGTATTGTGTTCGTAACTTCTGTTTGCATATGTTAGGTGTGTGTTATCTAGTTACAAAACGATCTAAAATCGTTTTTGCAAAGAACGTGCGGAAAACTGAGTTGTGCTTAAAATGTGAACTATTTGCGGCTTAAATTGCTCCTGATTTCTTTTTTTAAAGTTGCATTTTAGATGCAGTCGTGTGTGTGTGCGTGAGATGGGAGTGCAATTTTTTTTTTGCAACAGTAGGTTTTATCAGTTCTGTTTTTGTTTGAGTGGAATACTAGTAATTTTTACCCCTAACCGTTTTCCTTATCCCTTTCCTTCATAAAAATACGGTAAAAGTGTAAAGGAAAACAAAAACAAAAAGCGCCAAGTTTCGCACATATGTGTGTACATATGCATACATACACTGAGTTTGATGTGTTTCTGTATTGTTTTTTTTTGTGTTTCATTCTGCGACGCAATTGAAAAAGACATCGAAGGCCAAACAACTTGCTTTTTATACGTTTTTGTGTGGCTGTTGTTGCTGCTCAGTTGGGCGTTAGTGTTTGGCTCCGTTCTTATTATTATTATTACAACTTTTCCACGCGCTCCCCTCTCTCTCCCACATGCTTGCCATCGTCCTCTCCCACGCTGCAGTGCTATCTCACTCGCAACCAGCCGGTAAGCCAAGCAGTAAACAACAACAACATCAGCGATGATTGATGCAAAACAAGGGAATAAGTTGATAAAATAAGTATTTCGAGTTAAATGGTTAATCACTGGTGGAAAAGCCGCAGTTCCAATGTCACATTTTCCATGCTGCACTACGCAGTTTTTTTTTGTTCTTAATCGTTTTCCGTTTGTGAAAACAAGTGCGCTTGTGTGAGTGAGACAGGCCCTCAAATGCCAGAAAAACATGACAAAAACATTTTGGTAAATTGTCATGTATCCGAAATATTGCTCATACAACAGTTACATATGAATATTGTTATTTAATTTTCTACGCAGCAGTCGCGCATTTTCAACAAAGAGCAAGCATAGGGATGAAATAAAAGAGGGGAAGGACGAAAGCAAAGATAGCAAACCGATAACAGTTACTCAGAACACACGCACAGCTGACCGAGAACCTGGCCTAACGGTAAAGTGATTGTGTCGTACAACAAGGGAAACTTGACAGCGAAACGGAATCGAAAGTCGCCTAAAATCGCGGAGCAGATTTTGGTGCTACTCTCATACAAAATGTTCCAAGTCCTGCCCCGTCCGTCAAGGTCCACGTTCCACTGCATAGCGGCATCCGTGGTCACAGTCGTCCTAATGGCATGGTAAGTCGAAGTAACAATCCATCCAGAATGTTGTCATTACTTGGTCCAGCTTTCCTCGAAAACTGACCTCGAATCAATAAATGGGAATCTTAAGACCTTACTAAGTCCATATTCATAAAGCCGAGGCGCTATTGTTTTCAATTCAGTAAGGCGGTAATCTTTATAAATAGCGGCAAGTATATGGTTTCACATTAAGGCCTATAAATGCTTTACGCAATTAATTATGTACATTTTAATCGGGTCGTGCGAGTCCGAATTTCTTCCCAGCCAATTCAGTCTCGTTCCCATTGAAAGAAAGCTGCGCAGCAAAGTGAATATTTAAAATATACTGCGTAAAATCATATGGTCGGTGACACAAGACAAGTTGTGGAGCTGTAGGTAGGAAAGAAAGAACCTCTTTGCGTGGCCAATTTCGGGCTGAAAGTTGCAATGTTTTATTTTCGGAATATATGTGCGCACACAAAGATTGTTCCACATATGTAAAAGCGCACCGAAATGAAGCTTATGTGCATGCACATGCCCATCCAAATACAGCTATGGCCAAGACCGTAGAGCACATATTTAAAGAGCGCACGAAATTTGGATTTTAGATTGTGTTTCTTTCTTAAGTTGGTATTTATATTTTATTTTATTGCAACTATTTTTTTTTAATATCCACATCTTGTGCAACTAAACATGATTGCTGTTTATTTATCAGACTGGGCAATTTTTAAAAGTAGTATTATAACTTGTTGTTTTGCGCACTTGTTAAACTGATAAAAAGTGTACCAATTTCCGTTCAATTCCTCTGATTATAAATCAGTTCTATTGATTTAGGCTCCGCTGTACGTTGATGTGTGTATGCCGGCGATCTTTTGTACGTGCTTACACCTTCGTTGTAGCTGACTGAAAGGCCCCGCCCTTCGCCCCGTTGCGCCGTCCTTGCTTTATATAAATACTCACTAGTACATAAAAATGTCACTCCATGCCCATGCACACCGACCACTCCTCCGCCCATTTAGAGCGTTCTGTGTGGCGCAATTAACCAAAACAGAATAAAATGAAATACACAGCATGAATGCACGCGGCCGTTTCACAGATGCAACTCTATACGGCTGATAATTTTGGCTAACGTATTTGCAATATGGATTTGTGTTTGTTAAATTCAGTTAGAGTAAGAGTTAGGATAAGAGTACTCCGAATAAAATTCTACTGTCTGTGCAAATTGTGTTATTATCTTATTTGTTACCATTTGTTACTGTTTCCTGCCACTGTTTGTCTTGCCCAAGCATTTCATATAATAACATACATATTTCTACCAATCTGCCCAACCTATTAACCGTGCTTTTGGACGGATGTCCACTTTTACACATTTAACGCTCTCCGTTTCCGTATCTAAACGCACAATTGCGCTATATTTGCTTTCTGCTTTTTAGACTCTTTACTTGTGCCCCAATAGCTGCTCTCAGCCGCAGTTACTAAACAACAACGATCGGAAGGCAACAATAGCACCAGTGTCATGATATTCCACGAGATCAGTTGAGGGTCTGTCCGAGCCGAAAAACCACTGACCACTCCAAAACTCCCATCAACATCAATCCAAAGTGCGAATTAGCAGAGAAACAGCGAGATAATTAATTAGACGCTTTTCAAGAGCAAAACAAGTCGTCAGCGTTTCGTAGGGCGAGCAAAACAAAAAAAAAACAAACAAACAAACAAACACTAGGGCACAGCAAAGTCAAACGAAAACAAAAACACACGATGGAGCCAGGTGGAATATGATACGATACACACTGGGGAAAATTCAAGTGATGGCTAGTTCAATCTGAAAAAAACCTCCAGTCGATGCCATTTTTTGAATGCAGAAAAAAAAAAACTGATAATGAACATACATGTTTGTATAGTGCTTTTGATAACCCTATTGGGAGTGTACTGCACTTCAAGGCTTTTTTCCCAGTGTATGGAAGATACACTAGGCCATAAATCAACCAATCGTAACACCTGGTTTGGGAGTTCATTTCAAGATGCTGTTAGTTAGAACCAAGCTGTGCTCGAATAATTTATGAGTCAGCTGATATTGTCTGCCCAACTACTGCTACAATGGGCGCTCCTGTTTTGGGTTGGTGGCGCGTAGTTCGATAGCTTCGATAAGAGGCAGAACCTGAATATCCGCAGGGGAGAAACCCCAATCGACGGGGCGATCATTGCCTTCGTCAGCTATCTGGAATTCGTTAAACGTATACTTTTCGTTTTCATTTTGCACAACTTGTTGGCGGCAGCAGTGCGATTCAGTAGTAGAAGCGAGAAACCAAATAAATCATGCTCTCGCTATTAATTTGGTATTTCAATTAAAACGCAACCAACGTTACTGTAAATACATTTTGGGGTTTTTAAAAAATAAGGTCTTATAAACTCCGCAGATTACAATTGCAAGAAATTCTAGAAGTGACTTTACAAATGAGTTCAAATTAATTTTCCATCCGTTGGTATAATAGAGTTAATATATACACACATATTCTCAATAATTATGCTTAACGATCGGAGGCACAAGAGCTGTGAACTGTCGTGCGTTGGCCTTACAGTCTTGATACGCACTGTAGAAGCGTTCTGACGTGAAATTAAACAAAATGTCCGAAAAAACGTTGCTCGGTCAACCGACCAGGTTTGACCACCTTTTGCTTCTTTTTTTGGGATTGGAACTTGGTAAGCTTCTGCTTCCTGCTAGAACATGTTTCGCCACTAGATAGCGGTCATTAATTATTACCCTAAACATTTCCAAACGTAATAGACATCATCGAGTTTTCGGGCTATCTCCGGCAGTAGTTGTCGAGCCTTTGTCTCTTGTTGTTCGGCCTCATCTTTCATAGGCTATGAGTATATCCGCTAAAAGTCTACCACCTCGACGTGCGCTGTGATCTTTCCAGGGCCCGACCGCTGGGCGTGCTATTCCTGGGACTACTTGGCTACTGGATCTACTGGACGCGCTGCAGCTTCCGCGTTGTGCCTACGGACGAGCTGCGCGGCAAGATCAACACCTGGCGGCAGAGGATCGACGACTGGCGCCACAGCAGTCCCAGCATGTTCTGCTTGGCCAGCAGCAGTTGCTTGGGCACCCTCGCAGTGCTCGGTCACCTTATCTCCGGATCCATGCTGGTACTGACCATCCTGGTCGTCTCCGCACTAGTCTCCACCAAGTACACCTTCAAGCTGCTGAAGATCGAGCACAGGGGTGAGTCGCCCTCCTATGTTATAGGTAGAAAGAAGCGTTTCCGACCATATAGTATATATATATTCTTGATCGGGATCAATAGCCGAGTGGATCTGGCCCATGTCCGTCTGTCCGTACGAACGTCTCGATCTTAGGAACTATAAGAGTTAGAATGTTGAGATTAAGCATGCAGCATCCACAGACATATGCGCAGCACAAGTTCTTTTCCAAATGTTGCCACGCCCACTCTAAAGCCCACTAGCCTCCCAAAACTGCCACGCCTACAATTTTGAAGAATGTTTGCATTTTTCTTCGTTTTATTGTTCGTCTTGACAATTTTTAGCGGTATACCAAAAAATCTCTAGGGTCACCCCTCTTCTTACACGAACAACAACAGCCACGCCCAAATTTTTGAACAATTTTTAAATTTTTTCTCTTTTTATTCGACAATTATCAATAGATATCCCAGAAAAATTATTAATTTCGCTAGTGTGAATAGCTGACTAAAGGGTATCTGATAATAGTCGGGGAACTCGACTATAGCATTCTCTCTTGTTATATTTGTTATTTGTTTTATTAAATTAAAAATCAATCTATTAGTACTCACTTAAACCAAACAAAAACGGCAAACTTATTGCGGCATGTTTACAAATATAAACAAATTAAAGAAAAGTAATATTATTTTGTATTGTTATAATAGCTTAAAATTAAATATTTTTTTGTTTCTCCAGACTTTCAGTGGTCGGAGAAGCTGAACTACAACAACTTGGAAGCCGAGGCAGAGGATGAGTTCCTGCCGGATGTGAACGAGTCGAATCTGTTTGTGCTGGAGCGGGCCAGCGATGTGGCCACCATCAGTTCGCCCACCGATGCGAATGACGAGGACGATGACGAGCGCAGCGACGATATACCGGAGGAGCTCCTCATTCCGGATGCAATACCCGAGATTGACGAGCATTCCACAGACGAAGACGATGAACTAGCTCCGCTGGCGCCCAAGAGGCAGGAGAAGTCGCAGCCACGGGAGCAGCTGGCCAAAGAGAGCGAAGATATGAACTTCCGAAAAGGTCACTTCAAGCGTGACTCATCGCTGTCCACCACCTCCTCCTCGTCGGAGGAAAGCCTGTCAAAGGGGCTGCAGTTCCCCGATCACAACACCGTAGATGCCGCTGGTAACCCTCAGTTGCGTCAGATTACCGCTGGCACGGATCCCGCCGGCGAGCTTGTGGCCCTCGCCGTGAAAACGCAGGCTCTGGCGCTCCTGGCGAACAGCGGGAAGCTGCTGCCCAGCCTTGTTTCCGGCCTGGTGCACTGGGGAGCGGGTGGTGCTGCTGCAGTCGGTACCAGCGATGGCACGGATGCAAGTCGAGATCGTGAGCAGCAGCGTATTGTCACCGCCCTGGATTCGTCGGACGAGAGCGATTTTGAGATACTCGAATCGGATGACTTTAAGTAAAGATTGGATCAATCGGCGATCGGCTCGATTTGTCGTATTATAAAGCTAATATCTTAACATACATATGCATACACAAATAGAACTCAACAAATCGACAGACAGACGGCGCCAACGATTGGAATAGTTATATTTTCCCTGGTAGAGATCAGTTATATATTTTGCTACACACTAGTGCTATATATACTAAACTAATCATCCTAAAGTTAAGCCAAAAGTTTTCCCCATTTTTGTTTTTCTGCCTCTTGCTTTGTACATTTTTTTGTTTTATAACCCTATGCTTATTACTATTTTACTTTATGACTTTAGTTTGTATTTGTCCTGTGTGTGTTTATCTACTGACCTCAAACAAAAGAAACAACGAGCGACGGCACGCAACTTGTACATATACCACAGATCCACTTACACTTACCTATATGTATGGGTTTATTTTGATGTCGCTGTGAGGGCGTTAGCTACTTATGAATCCAAATCAAAAGATTGAGGCAGCAGTTAAAAAACCAAAAAGGTGCAAATAAAAAACGCAGACGAAACCATGAAGAGATTTGGTTCGGCGCTGTCTGAAAACGTATTCACCATATAACGTGCACAAATCATTTCAGCGTTATACAAAATTAGAAGACGCTATCCTTTTTCTGGCGACTGCGCTGGCCATCATTGTGCGTTGTACAACATAAATGCAGTAACACACTTTCTTTGTATTCTTAATATTATTTTATAATTTAAATTGCGAAACAAAACTAAATGTGATTTTGTAAAAACAAAAACTGAAATAAAAATCAAAAAGACCTCAAGATCCGATGTCGACTGCCGTCAACTGTCCAAAGAATAACATTCGATTTCAGACTCAGCTTCCTGTTTTTCGTCCTGCTGCTCCAAGTTATGATTCAGCTCTAGATCCTGACCCAATCCTTCCTTTTTGTCTGTGATTTTCGCCTTGGCTCCCTTGCGCATGGGAATCGTGTCCAGAATGGCCGCAGTCCAGTCCTGACCGGCAGCAACTTTGGTCAGCAGCTCAAACACTGGAATAAATAAAAATATATATAAATATATAAACATTTTTCTGACAACATTATGCAAATTCTACCCCTTACCATGGTAGGTGCTCAGCACGGCCCTCGTCTTCATGTCTACGTGCTCGCTGAGTGGGAGGCGAGCGGTGGTCAGCCCCGCCGCCGTGGCCCTCGAGTGGCACAGGCCCTTGAAGTGATTGTGGTCCACTAGGCCCCCGATGACGTAGGTGCAGCCGGGCTGCAGCTTGTCCAGCACCCGATCCGACTCGCAGGTGAGGTATACCATTTGGCTATTCTCGAAAACATCGGTGTGCCCGCGATCGAAGTAGTACTGCACGTGCCAGTTCTCCCAGCCTTCGTTCTTCTTGAATGACTCGTGGATCTGACCGTTGCTCCGGATGCCTGTGAAGTGCAGATTGCCCGGCTGTGGGCTGCGCCGATTAATGGTGTAGATGCGAAGGCACTGCTTAACGCACTTGACGATGTCCCGCTCCTGCATCAGATCGTCGTAGTCCAGATCTATAGCAACCGAGAGGCCAGACTTTCCGCCTTCTGCCACCTGGCGTTTCTTTAGCTCCTTGCGGGAGGGGCCCGTCCGGACGGGCAGACCCAGCTCCTTGGCCTCCCGCCGCTTCTGCTTTTTCTTCTCACGCTCCCGTTCGCGTCGCAGCTTCCGGAGTTCAGCAAACTCCGCCAGCTTGCGCTGCTTCTTAAGCTGATTTTTGCTCATCGGCGTGCCGGGCGTTGTGCCCGGGCAATTGTTCAGGGTACGCATCTCCGGGGCCACCTCCTTGAAAGCCTGTTCCGTCGTATCCATGGATTGACCTTGTTACTAGGTTTAAAAGTTACTTTTTATGTGTTAGGTTACTGCGTCAGCCGTAAATGTAGTGGAATGATTTGGCCACCCTCGTGGATTTAAAAGTTCAATTAGCTACGAAAATCGAATATTGTCAACAGCTGATTTGACAGCGTTTTTAGAGTGCTGCGCCTAACAGCCAGGTGCTGTGGACAACAGCACACTGTTAAGTGGAAGACCCGGTATTCAATCGTAATTTTTAACAATTTTTCGAAATTCTCCTATATAGGATTTTTTAAATTCTTACAGTGTTTATTCACTCCCGTTATTTTCGGTAGAAGTCATTCGCATTGTACAGGGAATTATTTTTTCAACAGTGTTGATTTGTATCTATTTGTTGAATTGTACTATAGTTTATTATTTGTTATTTGCATCAGAGAGCTGCTTGGCTTATCTGTTGAATTGGCCGCTAATACAAATGCTTATATTCGAAGCAAACAACATACATATTTTAATGTTGAGATCGCTTAGTAAGGATTTTTATTTTTCAACAAATTAAGTTTACCCTTCTGATGAACTGATAAAATACATACATATGTATCCCAAGATAAGCCCTTTGGTTTAGAAAAGTTTAAGAAGATTCGTTTCTTCTTATACGATCTAAATCGGTGAAGCCGATATATATTCTTGGTTTTTTAAGACTGGTACTATATTTAAGCAATAGCTATTTTCGAGACTTTTAGGTTATTTAGATTTGAAACAACCCAGCAATTCGTTAGTTGAGAAATACAAATGCTCAAAATTGAAAATTAAAAAGCCTTTTGCTTTTTATGTCTACTATCGCCAGCCCTGTTACTTAACATCCAGTGCTTTTTCTCAGTTATCAAAAACCGATAGGCCGATGACTGCAGCAGGCCAGGAAATCAGAAGATATTTAATAAACTGAATTCAGCCGGCTCTGCGTGGGAACGTGCGTGTAAAATAGTCACCAGGAGAATCGGACGAAGCAACTGGTGAATCTTGAGCCGCTGCTGCCAATAGAAGAGCACACTCTGCGAGGATCAGCCCGGCACGTTGCACATTGCTTAATTTCTGTAGAGGATTGGCCAATCCAGGTTCAACCATGGCAACAGTGGTCTTTCTGTCGCGTCAGCGCTTGCTCGCCTGCTCCTTGCGGCTGTTCAGTGGCGCCCACTCAAGGTGCCTGTCGACAATGTCCGGGACCAGGACAAGTCTGGCAAGTGATTCCTGGCCTTTCGCGAATCGCCGAAACCTGCTTCTGCCCACCGTCAACATCCGCTTCAACCACAAGTCGGCGAACCCGGCGGCGGCTGCACCAGCGCCCGCGGTTAACGACTCGTCGGCCGGCGACAAGGATTTGAAGGCCACCAATACCACTACCTCCAGCGAACTCTTTGGCGAGGCGGCTAACATGGGTTTGTTCGCCAAGTTCAAGCACATGTACAAACAGTACTGGTACGTGCTCATCCCGGTGCATGTGCTCACGTCAGTGGGCTGGTTTGGAGGCTTTTACTACCTGTCAAAGAGGTACGTACCCTACCCCAGAAGCCTCCCGTTCAAACCCTATATAAATCCCTCCTATTGCAGTGGCGTCGATGTGCCCGCTTTGCTTCAGTACGTCCACCTGAGCGAGAACATCATTGAGAAGGTACAGGGCTCTGATATGGGGCACTACGCCATCGCTTATCTGTGCTATAAAGTGGCCACGCCCCTGCGCTACGCCCTTACTCTGGGTAAGCTTTGGAACAGATTATGCTAAAATTTCACAATATCAATTTAAAGTATTTAAAGCATAACTTACTTCATTTCTTAACCGTTTTGCAGGGTGCACCACCCTATCCATTAAGTACCTGGTGCAACACGGCTACATTAAGCCCATGCCCTCGAAAAGCGAGCTAATTAAGATGTACGAGGACAAGAAGGCCACTCGGGCCAGCGCTAAGGCGGACAAGGCAGAGAAGGACGAGAGTAAATGATCCTCGGCCCCGGGCAAAGACATTCCCACTTCGGCGGTGTCGTTGCCTTTGCCACAGTCACGAGATCCTAAACCGCCGCCGCCGCTGCTGCCACTGTCAATGCCCCAAAGGATCGGCGGCCAGCAGCGACCGGCCGCCGGCGAGCAGTTGACCTGTTGTCTTTTTTGTTAAACTGCCGCCGTTCTTGCTGGCACTGGTGCTCAACGAACATAACTCTTGTCCGGAATCACAGTCGATCGCAGAAGCCGCAGCCACCGCACTGAGTTGGAGATGCACACGCCCACCACCACAGTTAAATACCCGTATTCCCTACAATCCCATCCCACGTATTCAGATACACACTCTCGGAGCTCAATATGTACTTTGCTTATAGTTTCTGCTGCAGTTACGAAACCGCGGGACGTCCCCAATAGGAAATCAAATCATATTTCACAAAGAAACCCAAAACAGAGCCGTAGGACGTGGAGTTCAGTAGTAGTTATTTATAGATATATTTTGTAAATGTGAGAATGTTGTCGCAAACAAGAACCTAACTTTTAAATTAAAGTATAAATAAAAAGAAGCAGACTCCTAGTTCTGGGTGTGACCCTAATAGCTCGAAATTGGGTTCAAATTGTTGACATATGTATACTCCGTATAATGAAATGTTAGTTTTATTAATTTAGTTTTGTTACGAACTCTTAATTAGGGTGCCTAATTCTATTTCCGAAGGATTGAATCATATAAATGATGTTATGACACAAGTGATAAGTAAAATCATTTAAAAATATATAAAAACAAAAATATTAAAATATTTTGGTTGTTTTTATTAAGTTATATTATTGCACTTGATTGCAGCCCTGGTCGATAATAAAATCGATGAGATGAATAAAACAGATTTCAAAATGTTTATTTTTAAATTTTGCTTTTGCGTTTATTCTTCCGTTTTCTCTTGTTGTTTTTAATGATTTTTTTTTTGGATTCCTTTTTAGTATTTCTTTAACGTTAGTAAAATATCTAACAATTAAAATCGTAACTAATATTTAAGCCAAAAGAAAGTGTTGCACTTTCTTTACAAATAAATAATAATTCTTTTATTATTTTTCGTTCAAATTTCAGTGTGGTTGAAGCTTGTGTAGTTCATCGTGAATCTGTTGGAAACAAGTTACATTATGTACACATCCTGTTTCGCTGATTGTGAGTGTAGGTGTTTGGGTGTATTTCTTTATATTCTTTACATAAATACAATAAATAAATTACATAAGATATATTATATATGTATGTATAAAAACAAAACAAAACAAAAGCAACAAAAATGTGTATTGCAACAAGTATAAGTAGGATTGCTGGGTTGTGGAAAAACACTCGATTTAAACTACAAAAAACGCACAAATTCAAACAAATTAAAAGTGTATTTCGTTAAGTGGTGGCTTTGTACATAACTTTTCTTCTTTGAGACTAGTTTTAGTAGCTTTTCGCAAGCCAATCAAAATAAAAACACACGAAGTTGTATAACATTAAAACGAACTTCGAAACGGTCTTTTGTAGCCTGGGAAAATTCCCTGTTCCTGGTTGGTGTCTTGTTGCGGAAATCACCCCTTATGACATGGGCTGAAAAGTTTTCTTGGTTGGTAGGTGTCTTGGCCAGGGGATAACAATGGATTTTTAGTGTTGTTGCTGTTGATCTTTTTTTTTTAATTTTGCTACTAGCAATTATCATAAGTACGTTTTCACAATTCAGATTTCAGCTTCACTTCGCGGCCCCTTTCATTCAATTTGCTGCTCATTTATCAATTAATTAATATTACTTTTTGTTTTAGTTGCTATAAAGCTTTTTCTCTTAGCTATGGAGATATTTGTGGCGCCATTGCGTTTTGTTTTCTTTCATTTTTTGGCTTGAACCGTCTTTAGTTTGCAGTGCTTATTACAGTTAATTTTGTTTTGTTTTTTTTTGAAATATATTGCACAAGACGAATTGAAAATATATATTCAGTTTCTTTTCCCACGCTCTATTTTACTTGTTTATTTTTACACACAACCACAGGACACTTTCCTTCGGCAAACCAATAAAGTCAATTAAAAAGAGAGAGAGAGATAGAGTGACGCGCGAAAAAAGAGACAGGGAGAGTACGTCGATGCAAATTGAAAATTTAGTTTTAATTAAATAACACTTAGAAAGAGAGAAATATTGATAGCTTTCAGTATCCTTACAAAAGAATTCCTGTTACTACTTCGCATTAGATTCTCTTGCGTTTATCCTGGGGCTTGAGGTTGCTTGGTTTGCCGAAAGTTGTTATTGCACAGATTCATTGTTTTTCGTCGGAGTTATATTCTTGTTCCTTTAGTTGTATAGTTTAGCCATCGAAGTTCGTTTTTGTATATGTACATTAGTTCTGGTTTTTTATGCACTTTTCTTCAGTTTTCCGTTTTTGTTTTGGTTTCTGCTTTAAGTTAGGAGTTAGTTTGTTTTGCTTTTAAGTTGAGTTAAATTAAGTAAATTGTTTGTATGCAATTCTACGAAGCGTTTCTAAAAGTTCGTTTGATCCATTTCCTCCTGCTTTCATCTAACCACATGGTCATCTTGATTTCCATCGCTATCTGCAGAGTCCGCCGGGACATCTGTAACCCCATTGTACTCGACACGGCACCTGCATGTAGAGCACGGATTGGGCCTTACGTACGCTCGTAGAAAAGAATATAGGCACTGGATGAAACAAGATGGTTTTCGGACAAGGCATCGCTGACTCTGCAAAATTGAGGTGAGTGCAATAGGTTTATAGTTGGCAGGTAAAGGGAAGTGAGTCTAGGTATTAATACAAAGGAAATTATACTTACATATTATCATTAAATTCGTGCCACTTGCGGGAAACTGGATGCTTGCAAAGGGCAACATAATGACCACCAGCCGTTGACCCTGTTGGATATGTATTGATAAGTGCACTGAAATCCACAAGTGTACGTGAAACTCACCCATATGATTAGATATCGCATAAAGCGAGTAATGCACATTCGAGTTGGAGTTGGCGCCATAGGAGCCCATGTTCAGCTCGCTGTCTGATGTGGGAAATTCAACGATGTTGGACAGCTTGCTCCAACGTGTCTCCGAAAAGCGTTTTAGGTCTGTAAATATGCAAATAGATTTTATCTTCCTTTGCCATTAAGGAAACTTAATACTAAAAGGTAAACGGGAATGTGGAAACTTACGTATAACCAGATATTTGGGGAAACGCTGAATGGTGAAGCTCTTGGTGCATTTTCGCCGCGTCTTGCACTTGGCGCACGTGGGCATTTCGTCGCCGTCAAGGACCTCTTCGCGGATAAAGAGGTCGAGGCAAGCATCTAGCTTGCAGCGGGAAGAAGACGGCAACGGTACGCTCAGATCCCAGAACGGATCGAAGGTGACGCTGGTGTTACCGCAGGTGGTGCACTTCAGTGTGCTTTTGAGCTGACCCACAAATAGGTCGCGCACCAAAGAGTTCTCGTGCCGCGTATACCACTCCCAGGTCAAGTCCGCCTTCTTATTGTCACTATAGGTTAATCATTAACGGCATTAGTTGGAAGATTATACAAACCAATTAATAAAGACCCACCTGAGATTATCGTCAATGTTGAGCGTCTCACCCTTGACGCCCGAATTGAGGGCCGAATGCAGCGAGTCAAGGAAAAAACGCAGGAACTCCTGCGCATCCTGTTGGTTGTAGTCGCTGTACATGCGATGTTTGGTCGAGAACGCCCTCTTTAGCTCCATGGGCGTCACCGTGTGCACGTTAGAGGTCCACATCTCCTGAATGAGTTTGGCAAATTCTGCAAACGCAAAGGGGGTAAAAAAAAAAGAATAATGTGTTAATCTACCAAGAAACTAACCGTGGAGTATCTGCTGATCCTTGGTGGATAACGAGCGAGAGCCGTGGTGCGACCGCAAGAAGCGGGTCAGCTCTTGAGTGTGACTCAGGCACTGGATGACCGAGTTCATAAAGCATGTGTTGCCAATGTTTCGCAGACCGCACAGACCTGTGGATACGCATTGCAGAAAAGGGATACATATTATTCTCAATGGTCAGGGGCAGGCATAGCCGAGGTTTCTACTCCCCAATCGGGATGCGTGAGGTTGCATTCGCCAATGGAAGACAATACCATCCTCGCCCGTCCTAGCCTTCTTTTGACACCTCTGCAACGTTCCTATTTCTCGAAGTAATATTTTTGTTCCAAGTTAATACTATTAAATTTTAAATTGAATTTCACTAGACTTTTTGTTTACAGAGTTTTTTTGTTTTTTTCAGAGTGACATGGTTAAGCCAATAAAAACGAACCTAAGGTTGTCATTTGTTACTACGATTGGCAGGGAACGGACGAACGGAACGGAACAACCATATTTTCTATGACAACCAATGCGGCAAATAAAACCGAAATACTAAATACTCTACCCACCTTCGGACTTCTCATCCCGCGAAGAGGAGGCGCTCTTGTAGCCGTCATCCAAGTTATGTTTCAGGGATGATGAGTTCAGTGCGGAGGAGGTGCCTATGCTGCTGCGGCTGGTGCCGCTGTCCCGATCCCAGTACCGACTTGACGTAGGCGTCATGGGAGGCAGGACGCTCCGGGCAGTGCTGCTACTCCCAGTGCCACTTCTCGCCAACGTCTGTGCAACAGAGAAACTATCTCATGTGAGTATTAATTGAGTTTTCATTAAAGTGCCCGAACGCAATAGTAACCTAGCGAATGATTTCCAGTGATGGGGACATTCGATTCTTCCATTAGCTTTTGTATATTTCAGAATCTTGCAAAGTAATTCCCAATTTCCGACTTGCTAACAACATTCCCATCACTGATAATCTATAACTGTCTAATGGCTCGGGCGAAAGATTGAGTATTAAGATATTAGTATTAAGGGTAAGGTTAAGTTAGTTAATTAAAGCAACTAGCAGGTAAACAGTCAGAGATTAAAGGAAAACAACAATAAGTCGAAGTTAGTACATGTGTTTTCTGTGTTTCATAATGCGAATGAAGAGTGAGTACAGACAGCGATAATAGACCAGCATGCAAAGGATAACACAAACGCAACTAATTGATAGCAAAAAAAGGTAGACGTTAACAAGGGAAAATAGTTTGTGATGAATCCATAAGAGGGATGGAGTAAATACATGTTCTAGCTACAAATTGTTTTTGAACTTTCAGTTGCTTGCTCTTGACAAGTGCACGAATTTCAAATATCTTAATACTTATAAGAAAACGGAATGGAGACAGTAAATAAAACTAAACTGAACTGATCGGTGACCTGGCCAAGGACCGACTTACACTATCGCTGGCGGAGTTTGGAGCTGCGGCGGTGACTGTGACTGTGGAGACGGAAGACGTGGCTGGTGTATGTGTTGCTGAGGCAGTGGCAGTGGCAACAGTAGGTGTTGCCGCTGTCGTTGCATCCTTGTTGGTCAAGACCAGGCTATCGCATTCGATTGGCTGCCGGATGCTGTGAGCACCCCTTACCGTTACCTTGCTTGTGGGCTGAACCATTGCCGTGGCGACTTCTCCTCCTCCGCCACTAATAGGACCGCCTAGTTCAGAGGTTGCCGCTTCCGGCGTGCTAACCCTCTTCATTGTGGCTGTAGTCCGATAGGCTGCTCTGGTCAGGGAACTACTATACCCAGCCGCCACGCGTATGTTGTCCAGGTCGCTGCTGTAGCGCTGCTGCAGATTGCTGCTGCTACCGCCTGCCTGCGATCCGTGATTGGTACGGCTAGCCCCAGACAGCCGTCCTCCTCCTAAACCGGCCGCTGTAACACTGCCAGGTCCTATTCCTGATCCAGAGCCCGGAGTTTGTCTGTTCTGGCCACTGAGGTTGTTGAATTTCTCTATTGAGGCCTTAATGCTCAACGAATCAATGCCGTATCTTCTGGCATTGCTGCTGGTCCTGCTCTCAGTGTTGGTCTCGCCATTGGTCTGCCTATAGAGGCCACCACTAAACTTCTCAAAGCTGGCCGCAAAATTCGAGTGGGCCGATGCTATAATAGTGGACTTGGGTCGTGGATAGCGATGGCTGGCTGACTTGGAGCTGCTGGGCTGCGGCTGAACTTGATTTTGCTCGTGCCGCAGCTGCAGCGGCGGGGTGATGGGCTTGAAGTAACAAATGCTCGTCTTGGTTGTCGATACTCCGGCTCCAGGGCCACCAGTTGCCGGCGGATCATCGCTGTCTATGAAGCTTATGTCATCGTGCTGCTGTTGTTGGCGTTGCATGTTGTTATTGCCGCCGTTGTTGATGTTGCTGCTATTTCTGGTGTTGTTATTATTATTATTGGTGTGTCCATTCATCACAGTTGTTCCAGCGGTCGTTTGGTTGTTATTGAGCGGTTTCAGCTTGCCGTAGCTCCTGGTAGACGTTGAAGTTGCAGTTGCCGTCGTGGAGCGCACGCTGTACTTGAGCACCCCGTTGGTGGTGTTACTTGTGGTGTTCCTGCTGGTGGTGTAGTTGATGGTGGTGTTGGTGGTGGTGGTTGGTTGCTGATTGCCATTGAACATAGACGGTCGTCGCATATTAACCAGCGTTGGTGCCCTGCTAGTGTTGTAGTTATTGTTCCTTAAATCCTCACCTGCACGACTCCGCCGGTGCGGTTGCAACGTGGTTTTCACCTTGCTGGTTGTCACATGGGCATGGGCCAGGTCGCATTCGGCCTTCAAAAATGTTGAGTCCTTGTAGCTGGACACTAGGAAGAAGCGCTGGTTGGCCGCTCGCACTGGATTGGTAGCTCCTACTTTTGATCCAGCCGATCCTCCTGGTGATGGCACTTCGTTTTGACTTGATACTGATGTGGCTACAAGTGATGATGTTTTCGTTGTTGACTGTAATTTGGATGCCTGTGGAATCTTGTGGAATCCTCTGGTCTTCTTAATGTCTAACATCATTCGACGGGATGGTCACCGCACTCTCCTTTTCTCTCTCTCTCTCTATGCTGCAGAAGCTCCTCTTGTGGTTATAGTGTTGTAGCGTAAATTTATGTGGCCGGTCTACGGTTGACCGGATACGAGATTTTGTGTAGTGTTTGTTTGTTTCCTCGCCGCCTGCCACGTATAAACTACTCTCGACTGTTCTGCTCCGCACTCTATCCTAATCAAATGGTATTTGGATGATCGTATGACGGTTTTATAGGGGGCTTGATTTTAGTTAGAAGTATTAATAGTTAGCCTGGCGTTTAGTTGGGCTTGATTTTTAAGTTTAGTTTAAGTTAGAAGGGTCGCAATCTGCAAGAGTTAAGCTAAAAATACATAAAAATGTAGACTTGATTAAATGATCGGCTTTTGCTGGGCTGACTGATGAACACACAGAAGGCGGAATTGGAATAAAATGAGGTAAGGTGGTTAATGGTTAATACTGGGTTAGGGGTTAAATGGTTTCTTATTTTATCGCAAACGCCATAGTTGTTCAGGTTGTGTTGGCACATGCAATTAGTTTGGTTTTTCGTTTTCCGGGGCAGCTCTTCTAGTCTCCGTTCAACTTGTGGACAAAGTTTTTACCTTGCTGCTGTCGTTTAGCTTAAATGTGGCCGAGGTGCTCACATCGGCATTGTCGGCACTATCCTGCCCAACACCTGCATCATCTGTGGTGTCCTGATTTCGTTCGTAAATGGCATTTCTTTTGGGCGAAGTTGAGAGCAGCGATAGACCGTTTAATTTGGCTTCCAGTCCGCCATTCGACTCAGCCGGCTTGTGCCCATTTGTGGGTGGAGGTGGTGGCGGTGGTATTGGCGTTGGTGATGGAGCTGCTGGGCCTGCCTGCTCTACTTCCGTGCTCGTGGGTGCCTCCTCCTCCTGACTGCGCCGCGTGCGGTTGCTTCGGAGTGTAAAGGTGGCCGTGGGCACATTGCCACTGCTACTGCTGCTGCTAATCGAGTACTTGCCGGAGCTCAATTTTCCCGTGGAAGCCGAGGAGTCCCCTCCTGCATCGCTGCTGTTCCTGTACAGGCGGCTGTATCGACTGGTGCTGCTCCTTGGTCTCTCCAGGGTCACCGTGCAGGTGGGCGTCGCCTCTTTGTTGCTTCCGTTTTCTAGATCCGTCTCAGAATGCCCCGACCTGGAACGTGACAGTTCACAGTTGGGTTTATAGTTGGCCGGACTGTACTTTTCGTAAATTTCCAGTCCGGAGGTGGCCACCAAACGGGCCAGCGATGGAGATGAGGATGAACTGGACAGCCGTTTGTTGCCATCGACGGCTTTGGTGTCTCTACTCGCACTGTTGCTGCAGTTGTGGCCAACACTTGCTCCGCTGATCGGTGGTTTCTTGGCGGTATCATGGCCACGCCGTAGACCGTAGTCTTCCCTCTTGGCCGATCCGCTCAAGCTGTCCTCGTTGGTGGTAATTCTGGACGACGCTTTGCGCGGTAACTTTGGTTTCGGTTTGGTTTTTTGTTGGATTTTCAATTTTGAATATTTTGACGAGTGTTTTTGCGAAACATTTACAGGTGTCAATGAATTTGTGGAGGTGGTTTTTGTTTTTCGAATTGGAGTATCGGTAGGCGGTAACGTTTAACAGTAAACGGCAACGATAAAACATGTGTTATGTTTATGTTTTCAATGGAAAAAAGTATACGACAAAAACAAAACGTAAAGAAATGAAATATCAATGATATGGTCAATGACTGGATTATACACAAATGAAACGCAAATGATACAGTCTAAACAAATGAAGGATCAGGTCCTGATGATACGATTTTAGAGTACCAGTTCGAAGGATTTCCTATGTGCACTTTTCAGGTTATGCTTAATTGATTCTTCCATTCTAATTTTAAATGCAGTAGTAATGCTGATTCTTGTCAACACAAACTTTAGATGCCAAGAGGTAATCGAAAGTTATGACTACAAGTGTGAAATGCCAGGGGGCGCACCTTGCGACTGCTTTTGTTTTCCCTACCCTTGCATCCCAAAAATCGCGAAGCATATTAAACTCCGTATGTGGTGTGCTCTGCGGCACACACACACACACCCACTCGCCCACCCATCCACCCACACACGCACGACCAGGCGGAGACAGGGACAGAGACAGAGACAACGCTAGCCCCGTTGCATTAACCTTGTTACGAATTCGCAAGGCGGTTAGAGGGGGATGAGAGATGACACAATTGTTGGTGCTGCGGCGTTTTGCCGTTACATTCCCGTTATTTCGGTGTTGTTGATTTTTTTTGCCATTGGATCTGTGCCAACAAGTGGTTCGCAGCTCTGTTCAGCTCACTCACACTCACGCACTTTTCGCCTGAGGCCAATGGAATGTGGCTGTCACTGTGAACGTAACTTGAACAGTGACTGCGACTGTGATTGTGCTCAGTGCATGAGCAATGACGCACTTGGTCATATTTGAAGAGTTATGGGTTGCTTTGACAGCTGGGTACAGTGGTCGCTCTTTTATAGGGATCATGTTTAGCCGGAACGTAAGCATCTACTTCTGTGCGACTGTCCCTTTGTCGTTTCTATTGGGCATCAACCTTTTACATATTTGTTCACGCTATCTGATCTGCCTGTGTTGAAGCAAAGATATGAATCATACAGGAAATCTGTTTAAAAGTTAAAAATATGAGTACTATTATTGGTCATTTGTATTATTCTTGGTTTATTTTATCCATTGATTTACTTGTACGACGAAGCATTTTCTACACAATGTTTCTAAAGAAGTAAAGAAATACCGAATAACTTTAGATCAGGTTTTCCTATCATTTTAAAGCTTACAAGACATGTACGTTCGTTGGCTCCAGGGGTATGGAGCTCGTACTTTCCAAATAGCCCACAAACTGTCATTGCTAAGGAGCGACTACTGTACCGAGGTCCGAATTCGCAGGTATAAAGCCTGGCATTTGTCCCTCTGATAGACAAAGTACACACACTATTTCCCAGTGCGTGAGTGCTTGTCGACGATTATGTGGGCGTGCATGGGTGAATTTGAATGTGTGTATGGTGTTTCGTTATTGCAATCACAAAGTACAACACAAACAAAACGAAATAATCTGCAAACGAAAATGCCAAATTTAAATATTCTAAATGCCACCAAAGAAGAAACTATCAGGTCTAAGGGATAAAGTAACACCAAAATAGGTGGGTAATCCGGCGGGATTAATGGACGGGTTTCATAATGAGCCCGTGGGGTTTGGAAACGGGAATAAGTTCACCACAAATAGGGGCGTGGTCGCATGAACCGTGAGCTATGACTGAGTGTAGTCTGCTGTGGAGGTTTATTCTCGGGATCGAATGCATATAACCGAAAGCGGATTACTAACAAATGTAATATTTGCGCGGGTAAAACTGATAGAACAGATACAGGCATAATACATGATGCAAATGCCAATGCGTTTTTAAATGGGTGAAGGCCGAAGGCTTTGCAAATCGAGTTGTTACTCTGAAATGTATGCCTTATACATCCTGAGCTATATGCTAGAGCTTTTATAAATATTGCAGTTTTCAAATCATTACTTAGCTATAAATCTAATTCATTGAAACCAGTTGCCATACAAAGCAATATAGTTTTCAAACTCGCATTCACTTAAAATATGTATGTATACACAGCGGTGTTCATAAAAATAGCAGTGCTTGAGACTATTCGAGTTTAAGATAAAAAATCCTATGACTTACAGTTTTAATTAGCAATTTTTTGTATCATATCATCAGGGATTTAATTTCAAACAATTCAACAAATTTTTCACTTTTATTTCTTCAATAGTTTCGAAAATATAGATTAAAACAACATAAAAGGCAGAAATTCTTGTATGAAAAAATAGTAACAAAATTCATCTTGACTTAAAACTAACTTAGTTTTTCTTATTAATGTTTTAATTAAGGTATAATAAATACTTAGTTGGATTGCCTTTGTTAGCCAGCACAGCCTTACAACTACGCGGCATGGAGTCGACCAGGTCCTGGCAACGTTTGGGGGAAATTTTTGACCTTGCATCCTGCAAAAGCTGAACCTTAGACGTCGGGGAGTTCTTCGACACATATTGTTTAATGTCCCCACAGGTTTTCAATCGGGTTTAAGTCGGGAGATTGTGCTGGCCACGGCAATACCTCTATTTTAATTTGGATGAACCAATTCTTAGCCGATTGTCTTGTGTGTTTCGGATCATTATCCTGTTGGAATGTCCATTTTAAGGGCACATTTAAGAATGTAAAGAAAATAGGGATAACACGAAAAACTAACGGGACTTTCTTTTTTTCTATCTACTTTTCTACGCTATTCCATTGAACACAGCTGTATGTACAAGTACTTAAAGCAACCATCAAATCGATTCAAATCAAGACATTGTTTTGACCTTTAATGTCATATTTCTCGCCTTGCAAATACTAAACTTCATGCTACTGATATTGAATAAAATGCGTCTTCACCAAATATGCAGATACATAACGCATGATGATTTCGGGGATAGGGCAGTGAGTAGAGTTATACCAGGGGCCCAGCATACAGGATACTTATTTGCATAGAGATATTACTGAAAACCGAGAGATCAGCCACCAAACGTAAGAGTAATCGACCAGGAGTGGGTGTATCGTAAATCGAGGTGCATCTTATGAGGTTAGCAAGGTGTTACTCACTCCGTATCGGCTGTACGTAGGTGAATCATAGCTGAACCCGCTCAGGTACGAGGAGGTGCGGTAGGCGGACGAGCTGCTGACGGATCCGGCGCTCATATACGACGTTGACGACGTGGTACCAACGCTGCTCCTCTGCACACTGGAGCGCGGCGCATAAGAGGCGCTTGAGGAGCCGCTGTTGGCGGAGTACGTTGAGTACGAGCTGGGATAGTAGCTGGTGCCGTAGCCCGACGAGTTTGAGCCGCCGGACGAGGTGGGCAGCCACTTGGACAGGCTACTGCCGCGGTCGTAGCTGCTCGATATGCGGGAGTAACCGTTCGTGGCGGCGCCTCCGGTGGTCCGATCCACCGCACCGCTGCCGGTGCTGCTGATGTGGTGACTGCCGCTGGTGGAGTTGCTGCTGGTGGTGCTGCCGCTGGAGGTGCCGACCGCCGATGTACCGTAGAGACTGCCGCTGCCCGCCGCTGACGTTGACGATCTACGCGGCGCAATTACACGCATATTAATGGCAGCAGCGGCAGTGATCAAACCCCGGGTTCCGGATGAAGTCGAAAGTGTCCTTGGTCTGCTTGCAGCACGTGGTATTGCTGAGCGGTTGATTCCTGTTTAGCTTCCGGTTTTGCTTTGCTTTCTATGTTTTTCGTGGGCTATACAGCGGAATTTAGTTTCATTAATGGAAATTACAGTGTAAACGTGATCATGTACCCACCTGCGTCACGTTATGTACATTATAATCGCATTATATCCCTAGGTTTAGGTTAGTTTTAAACTTAATGGCTGCTTATGTGCTACATTTAAGACCCGCTCTTGTTGCTGCTAAAGCTGTAGGCGAAACTGAAAAGAATGAAATTTCTTGAGTTCCTATTTATCATATTAACTCGAATTTAAAAACGGACTATAATATTCTAATTTCTTTATCAAAAATATACCCAAATGATTTGAAAGTGCCCAGTGTAATCTACTGAGGGAACATCTTTTAATCAAAACCACATTTTTAATGACAGTAGTTTTAGTAGTGCAAAAAAATCAAAATTGTCAAGACCTTGTTCGCTTACATTTGATTAACTTATTGGAGAAATTAAGGCTATCAGGCGCAAGGTTATTTTGAATTCTGGGGGATGCAAAAGATAATGCGAAGCCCTTCAAGCGTAACTTCTCGCCTTTCTTCCCCTTCCTTTGATTGATTTTTCACAAGCGCAAAAAACATACACACAATAATCAATTAATTAAGCTTGGTTTCGCACATCTCGGGAATTTGTAGCCTTCGATTTGTTCCTGGTGAACAGTTAGGCGGAGTGTGGAAAACCGATCAGCTGCTGCGTCACTTGTATACAATTGCAAAATATCAATAAATAGAGAAAAAACGTTTTCAAGTTTGCCATAACAACAACTTCTGTGTGACGCTGGCTGGCTGTTGTGGGTAGGGGCGGTGTGGGGGCGCGAACGGATGGCCTTATGCGGTAACACTTAAAATGAAGTTACGTTCGTGTGTGTGCCGCCAGGCTGTCTACGCTCTCATTCGAAAAAACCGTTGCTTTTACATACATACATGCATGTGAAGCTCAACGGGTGGTGTTGCGCAGGGGGAAAGAAAGGCGCGGGTGGTGGGCCTTAACTAACATAAAATGGCCACACTTTTACGAATCGATCTTTCGTTCATAAAATGCTACAACTACTCTACAGCCCATTCACACACATGCACCTAAAAAAATGGAATAATCCAAGCTCAAACAATCACACGCGAAGCACTCACAGGTGTAGCTGAACTTTTTCCACGGTTACCACGTTTTAGCCGCTTTCTTTGGACACAAAATTCATACATCCTTTGCACGCCAAAATCGAAATAATTGTGATAAAAGCAAAAACAAAATATAAAACGAAACGAAATGAGATTCTATTTTTAAAAGGTGCACTCACACACGCGCGTACGCTTGGCAGTGAAATGTGAGAGGGAAAAGGGGGCGAGCCAGGAGTAGTAGTAAAACAGCGCCGAGATTGTGCGCGCGAGCGATGTAGCACTATTGGCGACACAGTCACACACACACACAGAAGCGCCTGGCAGCGTACGAATTACGCAAAGTGAAATATCTTTCTCAAAATGGAAAGTGGAAAAGTGACGACGACGGCTATTGTGAATGTTTTCATACATCCACGTAACACAAAAAATGTATAAAGGCAAATGCGTATATAAAGTATATAAATTCATACGAATATATAAAACAAAAGGGTGGCGAAGGTGAAAATTTGACCGCAAAACGAACATCACGAAGCGAACGAGGTCGCGATGCCGAAAGCCCCCTCTCTATGATCGCCCACAAATTTTAACGCCAGCTAGGCGTTTCGCACCGCAAAAGCGCCTATTTCCGGTCGAATTTAAGCAATTTTCAGCACAGCACAGAACTCACTTTTTAATCCTATTTTTTTTTTGTTAGTGTGGCCGCATGCCGAAACGAAGGCAACGCCACTAGATCTTGAAGATAGGTTAACGGTTGTTTGATGACTATCGATATGCCCGATACATGTATGGTTGGTGTACTTGCTAACATATGTTCCATTTACACACAATTCCATCATTTGGGATTTGCAGAATCTGTTTAAAACTTAATAGTTTTACACAGAACGCTAATCGAATTATATTTAAGAATGGGAAAAGAGAAGGTCTCTTATATAATAACCTGCTGAACTCCTGTTTCAGGGTCAAGATTGCTCGGTGGAAATAAACACACAACTTGCAATTCCTAATTAGACTAAAGCCAAGCCTACGATATTATATATTACAGTTTAATATATTTAAATACAGCATTTTTTTTAATAAATAGTATTTTGTTAATCTGGTATATAAAATTGATTTCCCATAAGGTATTTCTTATAGCTATGTGCGCGGTCACTCTGTTTTTGTGTGAAAATTCTGTCGAAAAGAATCTGTTAAAAGTTCTTTGAACACTAATTCCTTGCACCTCCTGAGACCGAATTCGTGCTGCTTCAGAAAACTGTGATTGGAATGGAAACTTAACCAAACTATAAGGTAGAACCGGGGCAGATTGCGCATCACAGGACCGCACAAACGAATTGTCGCGTCGCATTACATTTTAGTGTTGCCACCTTATACGGAGTGCCGGGCACAATTCCACTTGCTATCCAAACAGACGCGTTGCGGCCGCGATGTGCACGCCGTTGAATTGATTCCCTCGCCCTTTTGATTGAGCACAGTTCGAATACTCCGATCGGTGTCCTCCAGACTTCAACGACGGCAAGCGGTCGGACAAACTAATCGGAAAACGGGCGACCTGGCAATACTGACAGGGCACATAATGATGTGAATCTCGGAAAAGAGGAAAGCTACAGGAAAAGCAAGCCGGTAAAGTGCGCAAATGCGAGTGGCAAGCAAAGACCTTTGTTTCCCATTCCATGAAGTTTTTTTTGAGTTGTCCGCTGCTGTGAGTGGTCATTATCAGCCATCATCATAATTGTCATTATCATCACCAACGGAGCTCGTCGTTATTAGGCCAGCCACCAGCTAAACGGCCTTGAGAAAACTCACAAGCGCCTGGCCATCCAAGTCTTGAACTTCGTCTTGGTCTGGATATCCGTATCCAATCACACAGTTCAGGTGGGTTCTTGATCCAGACTCCGAATTCGAATCCGATTTCTAGATTCTCATGCTGATCCTTTTCTAAATCTACAGTTATGTCCTCGACTGCAGGAAAGCGCAAGGAGATCTACAAATATCTCGCGCCATGGCCACTGTACTCCATGAACTGGAGTGTAAGGCCGGACAAGCGATTCCGGCTCGCACTAGGCAGCTTCATCGAGGAGTACAACAACAAAGTACAGATTATCAGCCTGGACGAGGACACCAGCGAATTTAGTGCCAAGAGGTATACCGAATATTTGATTAGCTGATCCCTTCTACTTACTGTTTTCAATTTATATATTTCGTAATATTATACATGGAATATTTGATGTAATCTTCGATTTCGTACCTCTTTAAATAATAATATTAAATGATAAGAAGTTTTTATATTATTGTAATCATTTTAAATATGAATAGTTATTTGTTAATTTCAATTCCCCTTCCTCACTAAATGATTTTTTCTCCAAATAGCACCTTTGACCATCCATATCCGACAACCAAGATCATGTGGATCCCGGACTCCAAGGGTGTCTATCCGGATCTGTTGGCCACCAGTGGCGACTACTTGCGGGTGTGGCGTGCCGGGGAACCGGACACGCGGCTCGAGTGCGTACTAAATAACAACAAGAACAGCGACTTTTGCGCTCCCCTCACTTCGTTTGATTGGAACGAGGTTGATCCCAATCTGGTGGGAACCTCGTCGATAGACACAACCTGCACTATCTGGGGACTGGAGACCGGACAGCCGCACGCTCGCGTCTATGTGGCAGGACACGTAAAAACGCAACTGATTGCCCACGACAAGGAAGTATACGACATTGCTTTTTCCCGGGCTGGCGGCGGTCGGGACATGTTTGCCTCGGTGGGAGCTGACGGGTCGGTGCGCATGTTTGATTTGCGGCACTTGGAGCACTCGACCATTATATATGAGGTAAGTAGAGCGCGCGAAAACACAAACACGGATGACTACATAACGGTAAATCCAACAGGATCCTGCTCACACGGCGCTGCTGCGCTTGGCCTGGAACAAACAGGACCCGAACTACTTAGCCACCGTTGCCATGGACTCGTGCGAAGTAATAATTTTAGATGTTCGTGTTCCTTGTACACCCGTTGCAAGACTGAGCAATCACAGAGCGTGCGTCAACGGTATTGCGTGGGCGCCGCATAGGTGAGTCTATAAGATTCCTTAAACATACAACAATTGCCACAACCATTTGTATTTTGCTTTGCAGTTCCTGTCACATCTGCACTGCCGGTGATGATCACCAAGCACTGATCTGGGATATACAACAAATGCCACGTGCAATCGAGGATCCAATTTTAGCCTATACAGCTGCCGAGGGCGAAGTCAATCAGATTCAGTGGGGCGCCACACAACCCGACTGGATAGCCATTTGCTATAACAAAGCGTGCGAGATCCTGCGGGTCTAAGAGTCATTTTTTGGTCTGGTCCTTGCTGAAGCACCTTGCTGCAATTGCTGAACAACGCACAGTCGACAAAGACACAAGTCAGAAAAACACACACCACCCACAAAGAAACATACATTTGCTGTTGGTAACTTGGAGGCGGAAAGCATTGAGCTTAAGTTGGATTAGTTCTGTCAACACGCGTCCGCAGTTTGTTTAATTTTACTGTCTGTCGAGAGAGCGAAAACGTAAAGGGAAAGAGGAAGAGAAAGGGCTTAAAAGAAAGAGATGAGTTTGAGGGAAAGAGAAAAGGACGGAGCACTTATTCTAGAATTCATAGCTGAGTTGATTTAACAAGTATGTAATTATATAAGGTATAACCAAAATATGTATTTATAATTGTAGTTTATTTCACACTTGACAAATCCCGACTCTCACCCCGAAAACTCCAATTAATTAGAGCCGCTTTCTTATTTATTTCGTTTTTATACGAACCCAAATGGAATGCAGAAGAAAAAGGAATCATATTTATTATAAAACAATGTCCTACCTCGTTTTTTCAAACATGAATGTTGTTAATCGAGTTTTTGAGTCTGGTCAAAACAGCAACAACCACAGAAATACACAGAAATACAACATGGGAGGTAAAGAAGTAGTCGGCAACAAAGCTTTTTCGAAATATTTTTACTTTGTTCGATTTTTGTAAGAGAACCACAAAACGGAAAAACGACAAAAACAAGAGATAAAGAAAAACAAAAGTAAAACCATGGACTTAAGCAATTGCAAAACGAATATAATATGAAATGAATTAAATAAATAAGCGAAATACTGACATATTTTACAGATCAAAACCAAAACAAGAAACTGATGACGAACTGCACACAACACAGCTAGAATACAATACTATTTAAAGATACAAACTGAATAATAAAACAAATACCGAAATATATGAGCGAGAGAGAATACAAGATTGTTGCTATATCCATTTAACAAACGAGCGAAAATAAGCAAACAAACTATGATCCTTTCAGATAAGACATGACCCTCCATCAATAATCTCAAATCCCGACCACATCCCATACTTTCCACAGGACAAAGCGACTTTTTCAGATAAAATCGAATACATTTTTTTATGTATCTTGTAATTTATAGCAATTTCACAACTTATATATAAATATGTATACAGAAAGCGATAGCAGTACCGATAATCCCGATGATCATGTATTGTAAATACAGCATGAAAGGAACATTTTAAACGAAAACCAACTAAGGCCTAACTAACATTTAAGAGGCCTCTTCACGGGAATTTCTATCCTCATATCCGAATACTTTTTCGTTTGCTGCAGAAGGGCAAGAAACTGAAATCAAGTCCATTAAATTTTAAAATTGGATATTTTGTATGCTCGAAGCAACTAGGCGAAGACATTTTCATTAATTTGGCAAACCACGGTTTCCGTAAGAAATAATCGAAAAAACCCGAAGTTAGAATATAATTTTTAATTTAATATTTATTTTCGTGTGCTCTGTTTTGCATTATCCGACTTACGTTTATTGGCCATGTGACTACATTTATATATGAAATGTATATGTACACAGACACACACTCAAGCGCATATATATAGCATATATGAGCATCCGATCTGGCTAAAGTGTTTAGTGTTTATTAGAAAGCTTATGATTGATCGATGGATGGATCACAAAAACCAAACAAAACAAAAGATCACTGAGGAGTTTGAGAAATCAAACCAAATCAGACAAATATTTAAATAAACCATTTTTAAATAATGAACACGTCTCAAATTAAATCGGGGAGATCTTCGGGTGCACAAATGTTGCTGATGTCCACGACTCCGCGAAACGCTTCCTCTGGATTCCCATAATTTTTTCCAGCATCAAAAGGGGCAGGGCTGCATGAAAAGGTAGCTAGGATTTGTGGTTTATGAACCGACCTTTTAGTCGGGCTTTTCTTGGCTATCAGCAGCTCGTTAACTTTTAGCTTCTTAAGCTTGACCATAAGGTGACCTGTAATCTGGGAACGCTGCACCGTGGACTCATCCGGCTTGACCTCCTCGCTGTACGCGATCTGAAAGATCTTCTTTTTGACGGTGACTCTAGTGTACGTGGTCTGCACATCGATGTCAATTAGAGAGGTATCCAGGTGTCTGGGCGGAAGAATATATGCAATATTCATTAAGAATTTTGAAGTGTATGCATATGATAGGGGCGTAGAAACGATCAAACAATACCAATATCGATATATGTTGGCGTACATGCAATATTGCAACATAATTTTTAAGATATGTATAAGTTTGGTTAAGAAATCTTAGCCTAGCTTACCTGTACACCTCTAGTTGGAGCAAGTAATGGTCGGCCTCGTCCTGGAAGTTAAAGGGCAGTTTGGCCTGGTTGAGATTGTAGGGTCTGCCACAAGGAGCGAAGAGGTTGCGCTGCGGCTTCGGTGGGTCCAATGGGGACTTGGTTTCATGCCGCTCCCGGCCCAATCGGTGTTGCCGAGCGATCTCTGTGCGAATCTCCGGGCAGTGCTCGCTCTTCGCCTGCCAAAAGGCCTTTATGCGCTCTTCTTCGTCCTCTATGCCGGCACAATGTTCAGCCAGAGCGGACTGTTGCTTCGCCACCCGGATACGCTGCTCATCACGTTCGATGTTTTGATCTGCTTGCTTCTGAACAATGATGGTCCGGTTCTTGGACAGTTCCCGAAACGCTCGCAGACGTTCCGAGGGCATGATCTCCACGCAATCCAAACTGTTCAGCTGTGGCAAGGTGGCCACCACGTAGTCCCTGTAGTGCGGATAATCCACGCAAGGATTACCAATGAGTATCAACTCGCGGAGATTGTGGTTGCCACATAGCGACTCCACACTGGTTAGCTCTCTTATAAAGTTTAAAGTAAGATCCAGTTTACTAAGCGACTCACAGCCCTCCAGATTCTCCACCCGTTCTATGTTGTTGATGGCCACATTGAGGTACTCCAAGCGCTTCAGCTTGTGCAAATTCTCCAGGCGTGCAATCAGGTTGGATTGGAGGAGAAG
Organism: Drosophila sechellia; assembly: GCF_004382195.2. NCBI lineage: Eukaryota > Metazoa > Arthropoda > Insecta > Diptera > Drosophilidae > Drosophila > Drosophila sechellia. The sequence continues at coordinate 22,670,707 of NC_045954.1, forward strand.
GATCTTGAGGTCGCGACACCAGTTCTGGATGTGTTCAATTACCTCGATGTCCTCCTGGTGCAAGGAGATCTCTTCCAGCGTGCTGATTAGACGTTCATTGTGCTCTGACTTCTTGCGGACCAGCTTTTCGGTGACTGCGGATTAGTCAGTTTAAATCACGTATTTTCTACAATTTAAATTACTCACTAAGCACCATATTGCCAAATGTGTTCTGTAATGAAAATTAATAAACTTCCACAAGCCGAAAAAGGCCAGGCCAACTCCGTTGCTAGGCGATTTTACATTCCACATCCCTCGTTATTATTATTCAGGTTTGGTGATTTTGTTTTAATTTTCAACATAAGCAAGAAAATGCAGATATCAGATACCCGTTACTCAGCGAGTGTGAATGCGAACGCAAAATTTAATAATTTCCAGATAATAAAAAAATAATAAAGCGAAAAAATACAGTCATGGTCAAAATTATTTTCACAAAGTGCATTTGAGTGAAATGTGAAAATACTTTTGACCACCTCTATATAACAAAAATCTACATATTAGATACTTTTTAACGAGTCTAGTATATCGTTGCAACGGGCATAGTAACCAATCGCACCCAATAATATGTAGTTCGTCTTTAATCCCAGATAATAACTACAAATATTTAATAGCGCCCCCGCTGTGCTGCCCGCTCTAAATGAATTTCTACCCTGGACAAACGAGAGAAATCTAATCAGCTGAATTACAATTAAGTAGTTGAACTAGCGAATTGACTGCGACGCATTTACTGCGGCAAGCTCTTTAGTCTTTTGGCAGCGGGCAGGCGGAAGGTTCACAAAAACCAAATCCAAATCAAATCGGCGGACAGACAGATATAAACCGGCGATGAGTACTGATAAGAACGATGATATCTTGCGGCCACTTAGCGATAGCGAAGTGGACGAAATGCTCGATCTATACAAAGTTAAGTTCGGGGTTAAGAACTTCCACTACCTATTGCTCTACAACCAGCGAAAGTGGGACCGTCAGCTGAGCGAGGCTCAGATACCGCGCGATGATCTGAACCACATATCTCTGAGGAAGCAGTTCTACACCCATCGAAGGGAAAACTTCCGGAAGTGGGGCACCTATGTGAGCCTTCATCGGGACATCGTGCAGAGCGTCTCCTTTTTCAGCTGGCAGCCAGATGGAGGTGCGGAGCTGTGGGAATGCCTGGAGCAAACGCAGCTCATCGAGTGGACACAGGGAGCCCTGCTGACCAACGTTGATCTGGGATTTTGTGATCGGGTCAAAGAGTTGGCCATCCGCCGCGGAGTCACCTCCATTCAACCTCGCCAGTGCTTCGGGATGGTTTTGTCGCACGAGGATGCCTTATGTGCAGAAGTTCCAGAGCTGCTCTCCGAGCTCGACATCCGGCGATTGAGGGACGAGGATGCAGCCATGGTGCACGATTCCTGGCCTAACAAGGGTGAAGGCTCACTCACTTATCTCCGGGCGCTTGTCCGATTCAACAAATCCTTGGGCATCTGTCGAAGCGACACGGGGGAACTGATTGCCTGGATCTTCCAGAACGACTTTTCCGGACTGGGGTGCGTATATCTGAAATATAACATGCACGCGATATCAGAAATGCTTTCAACTTAAGTATGGGACTTGTGTTCAAATAAAAATGCTGAACCAATGTGAAATTGTTCCGTACATATACCCACCCGATCTGGCTTGTTCAAACATATATGGTCTCACTAATAATGTTCTTCTTTTATATTCATGCTATGCTGATCCGATTTCTAGCACAAATGTAACTTAATTAAAAAAGTATATCTTATGGTTTTTAAGAATTTAATTCATAATCACTGTGAACGGCGGTCGGCATCGTAACATAGTAACCGTTGAACAATAGTACAAAATAGTTCCCTATTAATATATTCCAAATGATAAGCATATCTGTGCAGAGCTAGGCCAAGATAAACTTTTCTCAAAACTTTATTTGTTTTTATGCGTCTATCAGCATGCTGCAAGTGCTGCCCAAGGCGGAGCGTAGAGGACTAGGTGGCCTCCTGGCCGCTGCGATGACCCGAAGAATTGCTCGGGGCGAGGTGATCACCCTAACGGCCTGGATTGTCGCTACTAACTGGCGGTCGGAGGCGCTGCTCAAGCGGATCGGGTACCGGAAGGAGCTGGTCAATGAGTGGATTAAGTTGGTACCGAATTTTTCATAGACGCACCAGTCGGTAAAGAACTGGTGACGGTGCTGGATTCCGTTGGATAGTTTGACAACTGGGAAATAGGTGAGGTCAAGAAGAAGACAAGCCGATTTGCATTTGCTTTGCCTATGTACATGGTCAACAATTTTATTTTGGCATTTAACATGCACACACGCTTTCTGAATACACTTTACGGCTTAATCAAATTCAAAAACAAATTCGAAACTAGCGGGCGGGAGGGGATATGGAAATCGGGGTCTCGAACTACTTATTTACACACTCGGCTCGCATCCAAAACAATATCAAAAATACATTTCATTTACAGCACTGCTTTGCATTCTAGGTATATATACATATATTACGCACTCTTGACTCAATCGGCCCAACTGCCAAATTTTACATTTTCGAGTTAATTACCTAAAGTATGACATGCACACATACATACGCATTTTATACACCTTGCGTAAGAGTGTGTCGTTTTCTCTCAACGAGATTTAAATTGAAATTTTGCGGAACATTAAGAGCGATAATATCTTAGAATTAAGACACTCCTTTAGTTTCTCTACTTTAACTACTATTCATTAGCCGTATTGATTAAGCACCTTTTACGTCTTATTCTCATTTTTCTATTTAATCATATAAAAAAAGGAAGCTTAAATGTTTCAAAAGTCGGTTGACCTTGTTTTGTGGTATATAAAGTTACTTGTTTGGAAACAACAAATTTTTTTTTAAATGTGAAAATGAAAATGTTTCTTCTTCATTTAAATTATTAAATTTAGAGTTGCGCCTCTTTAGTCAAACGTATTCAATATATACACTATACACACATATATATATAATTAAAAAAAAAAAAAAATATATATATATATATATATATAAGAGAGGGGAGAGTCGGGATTTGGTTGGTGGTCGTCACAGGTTAATACTATTTAGCTAACCCGCTTTTGGGATACATTCACTAACTACAAACTAAACAAATAGTAGCCGCGTTGCCGTCCCGCTTGGCATTCCGCTGCCGTTCGCAAGCAGACTGTTTCCGGGCGTCCTGTGCAAGCCATTGGATAGCTTCCCGTTGACCGATCCCCGGTAGTACGGATCTGTCGGTTGCTCCAGCGGCGAGTACTTGACATGGCTAGTCTGCGACAGCGGCAGTGTCGGATGCTCGCGACCCCGCGTGATCTGTTTGGCGCGATTGTAGCAGAGCACACCCAAAATGGCAAGCGTCATGCCTACGCAATTGACCCACGTCACTGGGTTGCCCAGGATTAGGAGCGATACTGCAATCACAAATATCCGCTTCGATGCACTGGCCACCGCATAGGTGAGCGGAGTCACCAGAGACAAGACGCTAAAGGCGATGATGTTCTGCAGCCAGTTTAGGACACCGTCGGCGAAAAGCAGGGCAATAACTCGATAGTCTAGGTTTTTCTGTAAAAGCGCAAATTTTGGTTAGTTAAATTCCTGTCCATAACTTTGGTTTTCGTCATTAGTTTTTTCCAAATACACTTTTAAGCTAGTATTGCTCGTGTGTATTTACCTAATTTGCTTGGAAAGAACTTGTGAGGCAGAAGCTAAATTTTTGTCTTAAATTATATTAACAATGATATCCAATACAAATGCAAGGGGAATGCCATTTGGCATAATAAGGAACACATAATGAAGTAGACGATAAAAAGTTAGGACGATTGTTTTTTTTTTTTTTTTTCAAAGTACGTGATACCGAGTTGGTTGACACTCGTGCAAATTTATGAGGTAAATAAATGGTAAAAATAGGTGGATGTCAAAAAAATGGTTTAGTGCCGACACTAGTGTCGTCAAGGTAGAGAAAACTTCAGAAACAATTGTCTTGGCCTGAGCACTAGAACTGCATTCAATTATAAACAAGCGTTTTAAACAACGCACTTGTCGAAAAAAAAAGGAAACAACTGGATGATAATTGGAAATCCGTAATTTGCTAAAATGTTAATACTGAGAGATGACGCTATCCCCTTCTCCACCCCACTGCTGCAACATTAACTAGCGCCCTATCAAAAATAGTATTCATTTGTACAGAAGAAGGTACCCTACTCACAATGGCCGTGTGGCGGAATACTGCAAAGCTGTCCATGTAAAGCCATAGGGGGAGGAAGATGAACAGCGAAAGCTTGCCAAGCAAATGCAGCAGCCGTAAATGGTGGATGTTGGTGTCCTTCAGCACCTGTCGACGATAGAGGTAATTAACAAATTGAATGGAATCAATAACAGACTCTGCGGGGGCATTACCTTTTTTGAGAAAATGTTTTGCATGGAGAAGCCCATTGTGGAGATGAGGGCGCTGATAAGGCCCATCATATCAAAGGAGATCTCCGTGACTGTGGCTATGCCCACGCCAGTGATAATGGGCAGCAGGCTCAGGTACACGAGCGTCGGCTGTTTCTCGCCAAAAAACATGCGTGTCAGGACGACGGTGAATAGTGGCATTGTGGCTTTGACTGTTAAGAATAATAAGAACCTACTTTAAATTTAAATTCATTGATCAATGATTTGGCGGTAATCATATACTTTAACAAAATTTTACATAGGCATTACTTTTTATAATTTTTTTAATTTAATACATACTGGATGAAGCATTGTCACCACAACTTTTTATATCACCTTAAAGCGTTTACATTTATCATTAAAATGCTTAAACAGCTTGGAAATGTGTAACTACCTTGAATATAACTTTTTGAATAGCTCTTCAAGATAATTGGTATTGTAATAAGGAACACAAATATAATGTCAATATCTAATGCTAATATCTAACATATCAGCGACACAATCGTTATCACATCTTGCCGCTTGGAAATTTCCTCCCAAGCACATCACACAGATTCTGCTGACGTGTTGGGGAACCACTAGATCGGCGGGCACTCGACTCACCTGTGTGCGCGTAGGAAACTGGCACCTTCCACAGAGAGATGTGCGAGGTGACGGAGGCCAGGAGCTTGCCCAGCGCTAGCGGCACAATAAGGCGGTAGTAGTAGGGACGAGGTATGTCCTGGTACTTCCGGATCCGCCAGAGATTGAAGAAGGGCCCGCTGTACAGCGTAATGCTGCACAGTTGCACCAGAGTCACGGTCATCGGGAAAGGGAACTCGTTCAGGACCATCTTGCCGATCACGTTGTTGCTGGAGGAGATCACGTACCAGAAGAGGCACATCAGCAGCACGACGGCTATGTGCCGCGACCCAGTCCGCTTGCCCAGCATTTTTCGTCTGGGATTGGCCCGTGCTCTCGTGGCTTAGGTGCGGTGCCGATAATACAGCGGATCGTTGGCGACGGGCGAGGGGCAAGTGGCAAGGCCTGGTCCTGGAGTTTCTGATAGTGCTGACAATCCGACACGCGGAGCTTATTGCATTGGGCCTGTTGTTCTTTTAAAATTTAAATCGTCTATTAAAACGTCGTCTGTTTTTTGTTTTTTGTCAGTGTTACCAGACTGTCAAATGCCCTTTTACACCAAACGCTCTCGATAAGCCGCAAGTTTTTAATCCAAAATCCAACAGTTCCGTCAAAATTAAAAAAAATAATACCACTTGGCCCATTTTATTCAAATAAATTTATGTAGACGGTTGATAGTGTTCATTTCAGTAACTTCTTCTTAGATTTCAATAAAAAATTTACTTTTTTTAATTAAATATATGATTTAATTAAATAAATGAATAAATTATAAATTCCCAATTATCTTTCGAAGACGTTTTTGATATCATTATTGAAATATTTCAACAAAGGCGTTTACTTTCTCGGCTATACAAGTGCCATGGTTAATCAAATTTTGTCCTTCGTTCTCTCTGGGTTTTGATGAAAGGGGGTTTTGTATAAACAAATTTGATGCTTAAAATCGAAGCAAAAAGCAATGATATTTTTTTCTTGAAATTTTTAAATTGCAGTCAGCCGTTGGTCATTGCCTCAGTTTTCGAAGGGATAGCGTTGCGTAACTGTGTGGATAAGCCCAGCTGATTCGTCCGATAATGATAAGTCAATTGCCAAGTTAAAACCAAATGTGTTTCCTCCCGTATATCAAAAAAATAAATCGTAAATTAAAATCGATTTTGAGAATCTGATTGTGTTTTCAGATGGCGATGAATGATGGGAATGTAATCGATAGGCGGTAAGTTATACGATTTTATATTGTAAGAAATAAGCAGTGTGGAATTAGAAGTGTGAAGTTTTATATATTGCTATAAGTAGATTTAATTTGACATTTATTATTGAAGTTTCATTTTCAACTGAAACATGTCCAATTGAATTATAATTAATAATTAATTGAATTATTAATATCAAGCGGTGATAATGCACATCATATACATACATATGTGTGACAAATTAGCGTCAATAACTTAGCATCGAATATGGAGCGATGGAGATTGGAACATGAGGTCTGTTAGGAATTTCATATTACTAAAACATCTAACGGTCTAAGTAGCTTTTGAATAACTTCGAAAACTAAAGCAGCATTTGAAAAGCATTCGAAAAATTTGAACTATATTGTGGATTTCTTCCCTTTTTTTTCCAGGTTGTACTAATTTGTACAGTAACTTCGATGAAAGGCCTAAGATGATAAAACCATCGGTTAAAACAAAATCGTTTTACAGTGGTTGGAGTTAATCAAATACAAGAAAGGTCGTTAAATTGAAACTCCTTGTTCGGATTCATAAGCACATATTGACATTTGACCAATGTAAACTTCTGTGAAAAGCCTATAATAATAAAACCATCGGTTAAAAAAAATCGTTTTGAAGTGGTTGGTTGTAATCAAATACAAGAAATGTCGTTAAATTGAAACTCCTTGTTCGGATTCATAACCACATATTGACATTTGACCAATGTAAAAATCGTGTATTTACAACTTATATATTCAGGCAATTTGTACAGTAACTTCGGTGAAAAGCCTAAGATGATAAAACTATCGGTTAAAACAAAATCGTTTTACAGTGGTTGGAGTTATTCAAATACAAGAAATGTCGTTAAATTGAAACTCCTTGTTCGGATTCATAACCACATATTGACATTTGACCAATGTAAAAATCGTGTATTTACAACATATATATTCCTCCAATTTGTACAGTAACTTCGGTGAAAAGCCTAAGATGATAAAACCATCGGTTAAAACAAAATCGTTTTAAAGTGGTTGGAGGTTTTCAAATACAAGAAATGTCGTTAAATTGAATCTTCTTGTTCAGATTCATAACCATATATTGACATTTGACCATTGTAAAAATCGTGTATTTACAATTTATATATTAAGCCAATTTGTACAGTAACTTCGGTGAAAATTCTAAGATGATAAAACCATCGGTTAAAACAAAATCGTTTTAAAGTGGTTGGAGTTATTCAAATACAAGACATTTGACCAATGTATAAATCCTGTATTTACAACTTATATATTCAGCCAATTTGTACAGTAACTTCGGTGAAAAGCCTAAGATGATAAAACCATCGGTTAAAACAAAATTGTTTTACAGAGGGTGGGGAAATCAAATACAAGAAATGTCGTTAAATTGAAACTCCTTGTTCGGATTCATAACCACATATTGACATTTGACCAATGTAAAAATCGTGTATTTACAACTTATATATTCAGCCAATTTGTACAGTAACTTCGGTGAAAAGCCTAAGATGATAAAACCATCGGTTAAAACAAAATTGTTTTACAGAGGGTGGGGAAATCAAATACAAGAAATGTCGTTAAATTGAAACTCCTTATTCGGATTCATAACCACATATTGACATTTGACCAATGTAAAAATCGTGCATTTACAACTTATATATTCAGCCAATTTGTACAGTAACTTCGGTGAAAAGCCTAAGATGATAAAACCATCGGTTAAAACGAAATCGTTCTAAAGTGGTTGGAGTTATTCAAAAACAAGAAATGTCGTTTCATTGAAACTTTTTGTTCGGATTCATAACCACATATTGACATTTGACCAATGTAAAAATCGTGTATTTACAACTTATATATTCAGCCAATTTGTACAGTAACTTCATTGAAAAGCCTGAGATGATAAAACCATCGGTTAAAACAAAATCGTTTTACAGTGGTTGGGGTTAATCAAATACAAGAAATGTCGTTATATTCAAACTCCTTGTTCGGATTCATAACCACATATTGACATTTGACCAATGTAAAAATCGTGTATTTACAACTTATGTATATATTCAGCCAATTTGTACAGTAACTTCTGTGAAAAGCCTAAGATGATAAAACCATCGGTTAAAACAAAATCGTTTTACAGTGGTTGGGGTTAATCAAATACAAGAAATGTCGTTATATTCAAACTCCTTGTTCGGATTCATAACCACATATTGACATTTGACTAATGTAAAAATCTTGTATTTACAACTTATATATTCAGTCAATTTGTACAGTAACTTCGGTGAAAAGCCTAAGATGATAAAACCATCGGTTAAAACGAAATCGTTCTAAAGTGGTTGGAGTTATTCAAATACAAGAAATGTCGTTTCATTGAAACTTTTTGTTCGGATTCATAACCACATATTGACATTTGACCAATGTAAAAATCGTGTATTTACAACTTATATATTCAGCCAATTTGTACAGTAACTTCATGAAAAGCCTGAGATGATAAAACCATCGGTTAAAACATAATCGTTTTAAAGTGGTTGGAGTTATTCAAATAAATTGAAACTCCTCCAAGAAATGTCGTTAAATTGAATCTCCTTGTTCAGATTCATAACCACATATTGACATTTGACCATTGTAAAAATCGTGTATTTAAAACTTATATATTAAGCCAATTTGTACAGTAACTTCGGTGAAAATCCTAAGATGATAAAACCATCGGTTAAAACGAAATCGTTTTAAAGTGGTTGGAGTTTTTCAAATACAAGACATTTGACCAATGTAAAAATCGTGTATTTACAACTTATGTATTCAGTCAATTTGTACAGTAACTTCTGTGAAAAGCCTAAGATGATAAAACCATCGGTTAAAACAAAATCGTTTTACAGTGGTTGGGGTTTATCAAATACAAGAAATGTCGTTATATTCAAACTCCTTGTTCGGATTCATAACCACATATTGACATTTGACCAATGTAAAAATCGTGTATTTACAACTTATATATTCAGTCAATTTGTACAGTAACTTCGGTGAAAAGCCTAAGATGATAAAACCATCGGTTAAAACGAAATCGTTCTAAAGTGGTTGGAGTTATTCAAATACAAGAAATATCGTTTAATTGAAACTTCTTGTTCGGATTCATAACCACATATTGACATTTGACCTATGTAAAAATCGTTTATTTACAACTTATGTATATATTCAGCCAATTTGTACAGTAACTTCTGTGAAAAGCCTAAGATGATAAAACCATCGGTTAAAACAAAATCGTTTTACAGTGGTTGGAGTTAATCAAATACAAGAAATGTTGTTATATTCAAACTTCTTGATCGGATTCATAATCACATATTGACATTTGACCAATGTATAAATCGTGTATTTACAACTTATATATTCAGCCAATTTGTACAGTAACTTCGGTGAAAAGCCTAAGATGATAAAACCATCGGTTAAAACAAAATCGTTTTACAGTGGTTGGGGTTAATCAAATACAAGAAATGTCGTTATATTCAAACTCCTTGTTCGGATTCATAACCACATATTGACATTTGACCAATGTAAATATCGTGTATTTACAACTTATATATTCAGCCAATTTGTACAGTAACTTCGGTGAAAAGCCTCAGATGATAAAACTATCGGTTAAAACAAAATCGTTTTACAGTGGTTGTAGTTATTCAAATACAAGATATGTCGTTAAATTGAAACTCCTAGTTCGGATTCATAACCACATATTGACATTTGACCAATGTAAAAATCGTGTATTTACAACTTATATATTCAATCAATTTGTACAGTAACTTCGGTGAAAAGCCTAAGATGATAAAACGATCGGTTAAAACAAAATAGTTCTAAAGTGGTTGGAGTTATTCAAATATAAGAAATGTCGTTTAATTGAAACCTCGTGTTCGGATTCATAACCACATATTGACATTTGACCAA